>NC_069504.1:449630241-449930241 GCF_027579735.1 Bombina bombina | reverse complement strand
AAAAGGGCCATTTGTGGGGGCATGCCCCAAAGAAAACAGCTCTTTTGCCTGTAAAAGAAAAATACAAACCCCCCCCCAACATTAAAACCCACCACCCACATACCCCTAATCTAACCCAAACCCCCCTTACAAAAACCTAACACTAATCCCCTGAAGATCATCCTACCTTTAGTTGTCTTCACTCAGCCGAGCCACCGATGGAACTGAAGAGGACATCCGGAGTGGAAGAAGTTAATCCTCCAAGCGGCGCTGAAGAAGTCATCATCCAGGCGGCGCTGAAGAAAAGTCTTCGATCCGGCCGATGTCATCTTCAAAGAGGCGCTGAAGAGGTCTTCTATCCGGGCGAAGTCATCTTCCAAGCCGGGTCTTGAATCTTCCTTCCGCCGACGCGGAACCACCTTCACCGACGGACTACGACGAATGACGGCTCCTTTAAGGGACGTCATCCAAGATGGCGTCCCCTCAATTCCGATTGGCTGATAGGATTCTATCAGCCAATCGGAATTAAGGTAGGAAAATTCTGATTGGCTGATGGAATCAGCCAATCAGATTCAAGTTCAATCCGATTGGCTGATCCAATCAGCCAATCAGATTGAGCTCGCATTCTATTGGCTGATCGGAACAGCCAATAGAATGCGAGCTCAATCTGATTGGCTGATTCCATCAGCCAATCAGATTTTTCCTACCTTAATTCCGATTGGCTGATAGAATCCTATCAGCCAATCGGAATTGAGGGGACGCCATCTTGGATGACGTCCCTTAAAGGAGCCGTCATTCGTCGTAGTCCGTCGGTGAAGAAGGTGGTTCCGCGTCGGCAGAAGGAAGATTCAAGACCCAGCTTGGAAGATGACTTCGCCCGGATAGAAGACCTCTTCAGCGCCGCCTGGATGATGACTTCATCGGATGGAAGATTTCTTCAGCGCCACTTGGAGGATTAACTTCTTCCGCTCCGGATGTCCTCTTCAGTTCCATCGGTGGCTCGGCTGAGTGAAGACAACTAAAGGTAGGATGATCTTCAGGGGATTAGTGTTAGGTTTTTGTAAGGGGGGTTTGGGTTAGATTAGGGGTATGTGGGTGGTGGGTTTTAATGTTGGGGGGGTTGTATTTTTCTTTTACAGGCAAAAGAGCTGTTTTCTTTGGGGCATGCCCCCACAAATGGCCCTTTTAAGGGCTGGTAAGGTAAAAGAGCTTTGAAATGTATTTAATTTAGAATAGGGTAGGGCATTTTTTTATTTTGGGGGGTTTGTTATTTTATTAGGGGGCTTAGATTAGGTAACTTAGGTTAGGATTTATTTTACAGGTAATTTTGTACTTCTTTTAGCTAGGTAGTTATTAAATAGTTAATAACTATTTAATAACTATTCTAACTAGCTAAAATAAATACAAAGTTACCTGTAAAATAAATATAAATCCTAAGATAGCTACAATATAATTATTAATTATATTGTAGCTATCTTAGGGTTTATTTTACAGGTAAGTATTTATTTTTAAATAGGAATAATTTATTAAAGTATAGTGTAGTGTTAGGTGTAATTATAACTTAGGTTAGGATTTATTTTACAGGTAAATTTCTCTTTATTTTAGCTAGGTAGCTATTAAATAGTTAATAACTATTTAATAGCTATTGTACCTGGTTAAAATAAATTGAAAGGTACCTGTAAAATAAAAATAAATCCTAATATAGCTAGAATATAATTATTATTTATATTGTAGCTCTATTAGGGTTTATTTTAAAGGTAAGTATTCAGTTTTAAATAGGATTCATTTAGTTAATAAGAGTTAATTTATTTAGATTTATTTAATTAATATTTAAGTTAGGGGGGCGTTAGGGTTAGACTTAGGTTTAGGGGTTAATCATTTTATTACAGTGGCGGCGGTGTAGTGGGGGGCAGGATAGGGGTTAATAAATTTATTATAGGTGGCGACGGTGTAGGGGGGGCAGGATAGGGGTTAATAGGTTTAATATAGGCTGCGGCGGGTTCAGGGAGCGGCGGTTTAGGGGTTAAACTATTTATTTAGTTGCGGAGAGGTGCGGGATCAGCAGGATAGGGGTTAATAATTTTATAATAGAGGGCGACGGTGTAGGGGGGGCAGGATAGGGGTTACTAGGTATACTGTAGGTGGCAGCGGTGTCCGGGAGCGGCGGTTTAGGGGTTAATACATTTATAAGAGTTGCGGCAGGGTCTAGGAGCGGCGGTTTAGGGGTTAATACATTTATAAGAGTTGCGGCGGGGTCTAGGAGCGGCGGTTTAGGGGTTAATACATTTATAAGAGTTGCGGCGGGGTCTAGGAGCGGCAGTTTAGGGGTTAGTAACTTTATTGAGTTGCGGGAGGCTCCGGGGGCGCCGGTATAGGGGTAGAACAGTGTAGTTTAGTGTGAGTGCTTAGTGACAGGCTAGCAATAAAGCTTGGAAAAAGCCGAAGGGCAGCGAGATCGGATGAGTGATAACTGTCACAGTCCGCTGCTCATCGCCCCGCGGCTTTTTGACAGCTTTATTTGATAACTTAGGCGTATTTTTTCAGGTCCGCGGCGGCGATGTGAGGCGAGCTTAGGCGGGCGTATTGGGCCGGCAAAGCCAGAAAAGTAGACGGCTTGATAACTACCCCCCAATGTATGGACCAAGACGGGGGTGTGGGGGATTTTGGTCACTAATCCATCATATGGCACACAATTAGCTTACATGTATTCATTTTAGACATTATTAGATTTTAGAACTGAAAGGGATGTGACAGATAGCAGATAAAGGGATACTCTGATGCATATTGAATTGACAAAGTCATACATCAGAGGTTGAGTATGCACAATGTATGTGACTCAGCTTCACACTTGATTGTTATAATAACATATCACAAAAGAGGCTACATACACTTATTAAGCTATTGCTAAGAAACATTTAGGAAATAGTTAGTGTTAGGGGGAGGGATGCAAAACTATGTACAACTTTTGGGAGATTTACTTAATCTACAGACTGAAAGTGAAGAATACCAATGTGATCATATCTGTGGCATTGTCTTTCAACTGTGCTGACTTCTGCAACATCTAAAGACATCTTCACATGGTAAGTGTACACAATGACTGGAACAAGACTGGGGGAGGCAGGATATATCCTATGGGAAACACATGTTTCCTCTCATTTATTTTAGATGGTATTTCAGACACAATCCTCTATTCGGAAAGTGATGAATGTGACACATAATGAATTGACTTTTAAAGCTCATACATGAGGTTAGTTTGCACAATGCATGCTATTGAGAAGAATCATAGTAGGAATAATGGTGGAATTATTGATAAATACATCAAATGTGTCTAACAATTAGTTTTCACTATGTCCTATTTTATTAATATTTATTTAATATACATTCCCCCTACTTTGTGCTATAGAGGACTTAGATTGTGACCGATCATACAGATAAAGGGATACATTTCATCTGAAATTATTTCATAGGTGACATTTAGTTTTGGAAGGGACATTGATTATTACATTCAATTATGTCCCTCATACAATTAAATAATAAATGAATATTTGCACAAAATAGTATATTAGACATTCATTTGTCTAATTTTAAATGTTAACATGCAAGTCAACTCTTGATTAGCCAATTTAATGTGATTTCTTTCAACTTATGTATATATATAGGTATCCAGTCTGAACCTGGCTTTAATACTCGAACAAACACTAAAGTTTATAGCATAGACAGAAGATGACTTTAGAATTATTATACTTACAGATAAAAATGTTTTTTTAATGTGTTATGAAATAACATACTTGCTTTCATATTCTAATTATTTTTATCTTTTTTCTTACAGATTTTCAAGTTTGCTGAATTCACAAAATAATTTGTATTTATTGTTAGTGTATTTCATTTTTAAAATAAATATCTTTACATACTATATATATATATTTTTTATTTATTTAAATACATCTTTTAAATTCAGATACACTATATATATATATATATATATATATATATTATATATATATATATATATATATATATATATATATATATATAAAATTGTGCGTAGGACAAAGCACTCACTGGACTTTAGACATCAAGCGTGAAAAAACTGTGACGTTTTGGGACTTCAAACGTCCCTTCCTCTGACAAACAAAAGATGCAAATAAACAGGCTTATAAAGGCCTACATAACTCCTCCTTATTGTATCCCCTCCCCTTTCTTTCTTCTGTTTTTCCCTCCCCCCCCCTCCCTCCCCTTCTTTTCCTCTCTTCTCCCCTTCCCCTCTCTTCTCCCCTTCCTCCCCCTTTCCCCCCCACCCAACACCCCCCCACACCACCACCCCCTCCCCTTCTCTGTTTTTTTATTCTGTTTCTGGTCTCCTTTTGTGTTTTTACATTGATGGCTCAAATTATTGATTTGTGAGCCGGTAACAATATCTGCAGGGATTGACATTATTGTTTTTAATTGTATTTTAAACCACATACTTGTTACAAGATCATTGGGAGACACTTGTGCACTCTACACACATACGTTTTTTTAAGCCTGATCTCATGACCTAATCCCATTATCGGCAGACACCCCTGTGTTTTGGTTGCCTTCCCAGGTGGCATTGTACATTAAATTGTGGGTATTTATTACCCTTTAAATAAGTTGGGCACTGGTCTGATGGAGGTCATTGAATAGATACGTCCCTTGTTTGCTTTTCAAATTTTATTTATAGGTTTGTTTGTAGTGTTTATTCACTTAGGTTATATGTTTTTTGACTGTGAGCTCTAGCTTTCAGATTTTTGTAAATTTGTATAGTTTTTAGACAAGAGTGCGATTGGTTGATTATACATATATCAACTCCTATGGTAGTATAAGGAGGAGTGTCTATTATGGAGTATGATGCACATCAGGGGGTTGGTGCATATCATTTACTACGCTTACATAGAGTCCTTAGGAAGTGATCATTTTTTATTTCCATGTAAGTTTAAAGTCTTATGCAGTTGTCTCATGGCTAGTTTATGTTGCGGTTGCAATATAAATGGAGGGGCTTATAACCATTTGGTAGAAGTGGCCCTTACGATCTTACTCTTAGTGACTAGATCGCAGGTATCTGAGCCCTTTTTTATGTCTTTTAATGTGATCTGGAGCTTATGTTTATTGTTGAGAGTTACACTCCAGGATGGGTTGTACCGGTGCTTGTTGATACATGTTGCCTAGGCAAGTGAATATTCAGCCTATGAAAGAGGAGGTGTGACCTGTGGGGGCATTGCAAGTGCCGTCCTCTGTCTGCAATAAACAAACAGTTGTTCCGGAATGGGATGTGTTGGTGTTTGTTGATCCATGTTGCCCAGGCAACGTGAACACTTAGCCTATGAGAAAGGAGGTGTGATCTGAGGGGGCGTGTCTAAGTGCCGTCTTTTGTCTGCAATACATAGAAATTGGCATTAGTTGTAAGGATGGCCAGTGGATTTCATTCCGTTATTACACGTTAGACTTAAGTAAAGGGGCCAGGTTGTCTATTCTGTGCTAGGTTTGATGTGATACACTCTGATATTCAAGATATGGCATGAGTGGTAGCTGTGATGTTGCCCTTAGTAATACATCACTCTAACCAATTAGAGTTGTTGAGCGGTGTTTAGCGTGACGTGTGAGATTGTTGGATTCAATTTGGGACATTCCATATTTTGCATAGGGGTGTATTGCGGTTTGGGATTATGGATAATGGGTATGATCAAGTTTTTATTACATATTCACTATAATTTTCACTTACTTTCACTTATCAACTATGATCCATTACAAATTATTAGTTTTTTAATATCATTTTTATTACTGACCCGTTTATTATAGGGTCATTTACATTGAATATGAATGAGAGTTCACCTAAACATTATTTGGTTTTGTCTATGAATTTTGCACACGATCTCCAGTGATTGGAGTTTCACCTGGGGGAGGGTTATGTAGGCCTTTATAAGCCTGTTTATTTGCATCTTTTGTTTGTCAGAGGAAGGGACGTTTGAAGTCCCGAAACGTCACATTAAAGTCCAGTGAATGATTTGTCCTACGCACTATTACATACCCATTGAGAGCACCCTGGCAGGTGAATTGTTGGTGAGAGTGCATATACCTATGAACTTTTCTTATATATATATATATATATATATATATATATATACTGTATATATATATATATATATATATATATATATATATAATCTATCCATCCAAGTAAGACACTAACAAACACATCCTTCTAATATTAGAAGGACATGGAAAGAAAAGAAAAGTTGCATAACTGGTTGTTAAATGATCTATTTTACAAGCACATGCCTGCTATTATATATAATAGTTAACTTGTTTTAAATTTGCTTTAAAATATCAACATAGCTCCAGCAGTGTTAAAGTCTTGTATTTTAACAAAGCAAAGGGGGAGCTAGATACAGCCATATAATTAATATTGGTTGTGTGATTTAGAGATGTACAATTCAGAAAATGTTAAATAAGGCTTAATGCTGAGGCTATGCAGTATAATTTAGAATTTAAACTAATATCTATATATATTATTATATGTTGTCCACATAGCAACTGTTGTTATGTCCCTTTTAAGAAATGTGTAGGTTGAACTTGCTAGATTAAAGTGACAGTTTAGCTTAATTTGCTCTTTTCATTCTAATATCTATCATTCACGTTTGTAGAAAATTGTAATATATTTATAAAATATATATAGCTTAGTTATTATGTTATTGTTAGTTGCAAGATAACATAGGTAGATTAAATTATTTTTAAAGAAAACATTATAGCTGTTTATTTTCACAGAGCTGAAACCATTGGAGATAGAATTGCCAGAAATTTTGCAACTAACATAAATAAAAAATAAATAATAGCAGTAACTGGCTTTCTAAGAAAGCTGGTTTTTATAAATGTGGAGGTAAACCTTGCAAAAGCTGCAGTTATGCCACAGTTGGAGACATATTTACATCTACTAACACAGGTAAAACATATAAGATCAGAAATAGAATTAATTGCAATTCAACATATGTCATATACCTGATCACTTGCGGTTGTTGCAATTTTCAATATGTTGGACTAAAGATTTTTGAAGGGAAGGATCAGGGGAACATCTGCTTTCATTAGAAGCAGAGCTCCTTAAGACTCCAGTGGTGAAACATTTGGCCAAACATATTGGGGGTGCAACTTTTTTCAAGTTTCAAGGCATAGATCAAGTGATGGTAAAAGTAAGAGGTGGAGATAGGTACATGGCTCTAAGTAGGAAAGAAGTCTTTTGGATTTACACCCTTAGAACAGGACATCCTATAGGTATTAATACAATTAGTGATGTCAAGTTATTTATAGATTGGAGTTGAATGGTTAAATAATTTCATTCATTTAATTTAGGATGATTCTTTATTTAGGGGAAATCGTAAACTAAGGCTACATTTGAGTGAGATAAGTACTCTGTTCGAGGGGGATTTATAATTACTAGTTGCATTTATCTTTTATACATTGTTTAATTTTCATCCTTCTTGTATAGTGTGACTTATAAAATATAATTCTTACTTGTCATGACATCTAAGCTGGTAAAATATCAGTTACTAGCCATGTAGGTCTTGATGTGTTAAATGCATATATGAATTCCATTCTATATTTTGTAAATTTTTTCACATTTTTACAGTGTTGTTATTTTTAAATTGGTATGTTATTTGAGTGTCACTAAAGTATGATTATGCTTTAGTAATTGCGAATTTAGTTGCCCAACTGTGGTTTAAATAAACTGAGACAGTGTTTCTGTCTGATGATTGGTTCTGATGAGCAACTCCACCTGCAATTTAAGGCTTACAACTTCACCTGTTTTCCAGCTCTGAGGAAGTGCCGTAAATGCAGGAAACGCGTCAGCTGCAGTTTCTGTGTGCTGTGCCCATTTGTTCTTTTTAACTTTTTGCCAATAAAATGGATGTTTTAACCTGTACATTCTCTCCTGATTGATGTTTCTGGACTCGCCACTTTGTTGCTTCTATTTTCACATTTAATACAGAACTAGTATTGATGAGAGTGTTCACTTTAGTGGAGTCATTTAAAGGGACAGTTAACTCAATATTTTTCTCAACTTTAATTTGTTCATAATTATCCACTTTACCTGCTGGAGTGTATTAAAGTGTTTAAAAGTATTTCCATTACCCTTATTTTTGCATTTAAAGTAGTTCATTTAGCCTGTGGTATCTCCACCTATTCAGAAAGTTTTTGGCCTTAAGGCCCAGTTGTGTAAACACAGCCATCATAAGAAATTACACTCCCAGTGGGGTATAGAAGAGATAAGGTAATACAATGTTAATTGTCAAGTATTGATGATTGTTTCACAAACAGATATAAGATAAAGAAGCATGAATATGTACACAATGTGATTAGTAAAGATTATATCTACAAGCTCAAACCATTTTATTTGGTTGTGGCTTCAAAACACAAAATCAGCTAAGTCATATACACAAATAAACCTTAAAAAGCAAATCTCTAGCATGTTATACTCTGCTGCTGTTAAAAAAAAAGGAATTTGAAACACATAAGGGACAAAAATATTATAGTATACTGTTTCTTTAAGAGTTTGTACTGATTCAATAAAAAGCTCCGTCAAAGGAGGGAGATAAGTGGCCAGTTTACATAGGCTTACATACAAGGTCCTCCCACAGGTCAAATGTATATTCATATAACCGGGTCGAGTATGCCAAAATGTGGAATGGCTAATAAAGTAAATATCTACAGTATTTGGTGGAGACTGTCCCTTTAAATGCATATAACCTTTGATGGTGTCTAGACTAATATATTTAAAATATTTAAATGTATTCTTAGATTTAGACATGACTGCATCTAAATCTTATTTTGTTAAAACATTACCATTGCATATTTACTATTAGAATAGTGTGTATTACATGCATTCATCAATGTTAAGAACAATATGCTAAAAGTAAATATGTTAACTATTTAGTTGTTGTTGTTAATAGCTTGTGATGACTATTTCATTTGTAGTGAAAGGGACATGCAACCCAAAGTTAATCTTCCATGATTCCGACAGAGCAAATTTTAATAAAACAAATATTTACCTTCGATAATCACATTTGGTTCATTCTCTTGGTATCCTAAGTTGAAAAACCGATCTACATAGGCTCATGAGCAGCAAAGCATTACTGGGAGCTATCTGCTTATTTGTGGGTGGCCAAGAATGCATAGTTGCAATGGTTAGCCAGATGTCTTCAGATACGTCACAGTATTGCATATCTGCTCCTTAAAATAAAATACACCATGAGAATGAATTTTAAAATTAAGTGTATGTGAATATTTAATAGAACTACATGCTCTATTTGATTATTGGTTATTTTTTTAAAAATCTCCCTTTAATTTATCAAAGTAACGTCAATCTTAAATACAAATAACACATTTCACCATTAGAGAAATATAGCGTGGTAAACGTATCTTTCAACACGAAATTCGCATTTCGGAAAAGTCAAATATATTTTCACACACTGTCACTTAGCATTGTTGGGATTGTAAATAAATAAAAAAAAAAGAAGCACTGTCTATACTTGACAATGAGTCACGATATTTATTTAAGAACAAAAGAATACATACAATATTAACATTCTGGATTCTAAGAACTTATCAACAGAGTTAAAAATACATTGAACAATGTTACACATCTATTGATCAATATTAAACTTTGAAATGTTTCAATAAACATTAACTAATGTGACTGGATAATATTTACTTTCTGAATATTAAATAAAATATATTTCAACTGTCAAATGTAAAAAAATAGCTTAATATTTAACAGATGCCGTATATGCATCACAAACATTCCCATAAATTCTAAAGAAAAGTCTACATGCCTAGCACCCCTAGGAGGTATGTGTATGTAAGTTACAAAAATATGAATCCATGAACCATTAACTAACGGCCAATCAGAGTTCATCACACAAAAATGAGTTGAGTCAATATTGCCTCACAGACATGATAACAAAATTACATTATTTTATCCAATCAGATGTACAGATATCATGTCCCATGGTGTATCTTATGTTTACTTTTCCAAATAAAAGTCCATTTCCAGTAGCCATTTTTGTCAGTTCTCTAAAGCCTGTTTGACAACATGGTGCTTCCCAGGTTCACCAGCGAGGAGAATGTGGCACTGGTCTATGCCATCGAGGAGTTTTATCCACAGCTTTATGGGGCTTGGAGGAGGATGACGACTGGGGCAGTAAAAGATGCCATCTGGGCGTCTGTCGCTCTGTCAGTTAATGGGGTGTCAGATGTCCAGAGGACACGCTTGCAAATAATATTTGAGTATACATTTAAGCAATGTGTATACATTCATATCTCCAACATATCTCAAATATACAACAGACATTAACGAGGATGATATACGTATGAATTTAGATTCATCATTTATCATATAGGAAGAATGCTATTTATTGCGCAATGACGAATTTGCATCACAGAGATTAAACGGAAGTGCGCATCCATGAACTCCCTATCCTCCACCATTTTATCAATTGCATATCAATTACTACATATCTTTAAAATATTATTTAGCATCATTAAATATTCAAAACAATTATATTAGAATATTGTTAAACACAATTGTTAAGATATTAAAAACAGATCTAAAATATAATCATCACACTACTAGATCCAAAGAAATTAATAATCACAGATACGCATATAACGCTTTCAATTATTGCACAATGCTTATCGATAAAATAATTGCGCAGATACGTGAACATGAGTTTGCTGTTACAGTAGCATTACTTTAGACATGTTGGTCAAATGTATACATTCATTTGTATAAAATGTTAAAAATACAGTATCATGAGTTTCAAGATTAAAAATATAATTATCTATACTATGAATTGAAAGTTAAATAATGACAGATAAATGTCTAACAATTGAAATCAATGCAAGAATACATAAAATGACTCAAAGGGACAGTCAACAACAGAAATTCTTTTTTTATTAAATAAACATAATCTCTTTATTTCTAAATCCATTTTGATTGATAAAATAACATTTATTATAAAATATTTTTAAACTCTGTGATTAACTTGTATCTAAGCCATTGTAAGGATATGTTTAGTTGTTATTAGAGAACACTACAAATACAGCCCCTGCTTTATGCAGGACCACTCAGTCTCATACCTTACCTCGGATTCCCACAGATTTAACTTAAGGGAACCCTGATATGCTCATTGATCTGAGGGTCACTACAGCAGGGTTGCTGAGTGAAACCGGAACCTTCACGCAACAATAAATGCTTAAAGCAGAAAAGTGAATAAGTCTTATAGGATTGACTGCAGCAGTAGTGAAAGAGTTAATTAGTGCAGGTGCCTTAATTCAAACAGAGTTGCAATGGAAATAGTTTATGCAGCAGGCTTTAACAAACACACTGAAATTAACACAGTACTTTGATAAGTGAATAAATCAACCTCTGGTCATTTTGTAAACCATACTTTGATAATGAATATTAATACTTTGCAGAGTTGTTCAGTCAGAGTAATATAAGCTGTGGTAAACTTGAGGAAACAGATATAGTTTAGGTTAGAGCAAACAGTTCATTTCAAGCACAATAGAGGTTAATTGCGTAAAGTTTGAATTATGCTTATGCAATCCGATAATGAATAATGGTACTTTGTAATAATCTTTGTCACAGTTATTTGTTTGTAATTTGGTAAATAGCAGTAAATAGGTTTAGTGCATATTTGATATCTGAAGCGAATATGGAAATCCAGCAAATGAGCGTTCCACAATATATAGCAAGTGAAGGAAAAATGAGGTTGCAGCAATACACACAGTTCATAGAATGCAATATATATAGACTAGAAATATTGTAGATGATATTAGCACATAGCGATACAGTTACCACACAGCAACAAGTCCTAGGAGTATCGCAGAGAGCCTGGCAGAGATCCGCGGCGGGAGAATGAGGAGCGTGACGTCACACGCTGCAGGGGAACAACCTCACTACAGGAGAGAGACTGAGAAATCTCTTAGTGAACCAACGGAGCAAATCTTCAAGCACAAAAGAGAATCTGCAAGTTGATTCAAATAGGCAGATACTCATGGAGAGCAATAAGTTGAGAATACAAAGTAGTATAAACGGCTAGGTCTCTTCTGAAGCAGCTTCACACTGAGCAACAAATTACCAAGCAATGAGTTCTGTTGGGAGGAGCCTTAAATAGGGGTAGTGAGTTGACATTCTTAAAGGCACAGTAGGAAAAGAGATAAATCCCTGACAGGACACCCCCCCCCCCCAAGGAGCCGCTCCGCGGATCAAGGACCAGGACGATCAGGATGTTTACGATGAAACAAGGAGACAAGACGTGGTGCAGAGACATTATTGGAAGGCTCCCAAGAGTCCTCCTCAGGACCAAATCCCTTCCAACTGACAAGATACTGAAGTTGATTACGATGGTAACGAGAGTCTATGATAGACTCAATCTCATATTCCATGCCATCAATGACTGTAGGATCCACCGTCTCATTTTGAGTTGAGTCTCTGATTGCACTGTAAGGTTTCAAAAGAGAAACGTGGAATGTGGGATGTATCTTCATGGAATCTGGTAGTTTAAGTGTTACAGCATTAACATTGATGACCTTTTGTATCGGATAAGGCCCTAAATATAGGGAAGCCAGTTTTTTAGATGGAACTTGTAAGCGTAAATGTTTAGTGCTTAACCAAACTTTGTCACCAATCTTGTAATCTGGAGGATTGGATCTACGTAGGTCGTAGTGATGTTTCTGAACAGCCTGGGCTTCTAGTAAAACTTGTTTCAATGTTGAGAAATTGGTAGCAATGGTATTAACAAGATCATTAACTATAGGCATGTCGGAATTATTGATCTGATTTGGATAGTATGAGGGATGAAATCCATAATTGATGTAAAATGGTGTCATTTTAGTTGATGAATTTACGGCATTATTATGAGCAAATTCAGCAGTAGCAAGTAGAGAATGCCAGTTATCTTGTTGTTGAGTGCAATAGCAACGAAGGTACTGCTCTAATGTTTGATTTGTTCTTTCTGTTTGACCATTCGTTTGTGGATGATAAGCGGTACTCAAACGTTTAGTAATGTTAAGAGAGGAACACAATTGATTCCAAAACCTCGAGGTGAATTGCGTACCTCTATCTGTGGTGATTGTTTCAGGTAAACCATGTAGTTTTACAATGTGATTCAAAAATAGTGAAGCAGTTTCTGAAGACGTAGGCAATCCTCTATGTGGAAGGAAATGAGCCATTTTTGAGAATAAGTCCACTACTACCAATATGGTATTATAATTAGCTGACGAGGGCAGATCAACAACAAAATCCATAGCAATCGCTGCCCAGGGTCTGTCTGGTACTGGTAAAGAGAGAAGGTAACCATAAGGACTCTTATGCTGATGTTTCTTAGTTGTACATACCATACAGGAATCAATATACTGTTTAATAGTATCATTCATCTTTGGCCACCAGTAATTCCTTTTAATCAAATGAACAGTTCTATGAACTCCAGGATGACCAGCCAATAAAGAGTCGTGAGCAGAGGTAAGTATCTCATTCCTGAGAGAAGGAGGTATATACAATAAAGTGCCATGATAGTATAAGTTGTCGGAATGTTTTAGTACATCCAAATGACCCAAAGATGAATCATCCTTCAGATGTTCTTGTAAGATGGTTTTAAACTCAGTTGTTAAACAAATAATTCTATCCGGAGGTATGATAGATGAAGGAGAAACCACATCAGTAGGACGAGGGTCTTTTCTAGAAAGAGCATCAGCTTTCATATTTTTTGAACCTGGTCTATAAGTAATGACGTAATCAAAACGAGAGAAGAACAAACTCCATCGAACCTGACGAGCAGTGAGGGTCTTGTTTGATTTTAAATATTCTAAATTACGGTGATCGGTATAGATGGTGATTGGATATGTTGCGCCCTCTAGGAGGTGTCGCCAGAACTCCAAAGCTGATTTGATTGCGAGAAGTTCCTTATCACCGATTCCATAGTTAATCTCTGCTGAACTCATAGTTCTAGAATAGTAGGAGACAGGATGTAAAGGTTCATTTTCAGAACGTCTTTGAGATAAAACAGCCCCCACAGCAAACTCAGAAGCATCGACTTCTAGCGTAAATTGACATGTGGGATCTGGAAACTGTAAAATAGGGGCTGAAACAAATTTAGTTTTTAGAGTATTGAAGGAATGATCAGCATCTTGATTCCATACAAACTTAACTTGCTTACGTGTTAACGTAGTGAGAGGTCTAACAATAAGTGAAAAGTCTTAATGAACTTTCTATAAAAGTTTGCAAAGCCAAGGAATGTTTGAATATCTTTTTTATTACGAGGAATAGGCCAATTAGTGATAGCTTCTACTTTGCTTGACTCCATTGAAATTCCAGCTGGTGAGATGCAATAACCAAGGAATGATATGGTGTTTGTATTAAAAATACACTTTTCAAGCTTTGCATAAAGACGGTGTGCCCTTAAACGTGTCAACACTTGTTTGACATGTACAATGTGATCCTGTAGAGTATTTGAGTAAACCAAGATGTCATCCAAGTATACGACAATACAAATATCTAACAAATCATGAAAGACATCATTTATAAAACATTGAAAAGTCGCTGGGGCATTGCACAACCCAAAGGGCATTACAGTGTATTCATATAAACCGTATCTAGTACGAAATGCAGTTAACCATTCATCCCCTGCCCTCATCCTAATCAGATTGTAAGCACCTCTGAGGTCAAGTTTAGTAAAAACTGTGGCACCTTGTAAACGTTCAATAAGTTCAGGTATGAGGGGCAGGGGGTATCTGTTCTTTTTTGTGCATTTGTTCAACTGCCTATAATCAATGATGGGTCTAAGACTGCCATCCTTGTTTTTTACAAAGAACATTGCTGCAGCTGCAGAGGATGTGGAAGGTCTAATAAAGCCTTTTTTCAAGTTATCATCTAAATATTCTTTTAAATGATTTAATTCTGGCTGTGACAATGGATATATATGTCCATATGGTATGGAGCTTCCAGGTATAAGATCAATAGGACAGTCATAGTCTCTGTGTGGAGGTAAAGACTCAGCCTCCTTTTTATCAAAAACATCAGCAAATTCACTATAACATTCTGGTAACTTATGTTCAGTGATATGACAAAGTGTGTGTACCCCAAAACAGGATTGTTTACAGTGGTTTGAATCAAAAACTACTGATGCTGTGGACCACGATATAGTGGGATTATGCTTTATTAACCAATTCAGTCCAAGGATTAATGGATAGACAGAAGATGGAAGAACATCAAAACAAATAAGCTCTGTGTGTCCTGAAGGGGTAACAACTTTGAGTGGGATAGTGTGGTGAGTTATGGGACCAGAGCTAAAGAATGAACCGTCAACCAGACGAATAGCTAAAGCAACACTCTTCTTTATTAGTGGGATGTGATTATTAACAACAAAAGTGTTATCAGCAAAATTCCCAGAAGCCCCAGAGTCAATTATGGCCTGAACGTTTATCTTCTGATGGGACCACTGTAGGGAGACATAAATAGATAGATGAGATTTTATGCTGTCAACCAAATTAACAGTATGGTCATTGGACGAAGTCTTACCCTTCTTTTGTCGGATCAGAGAGGGACAGTCCCTAACAGCATGGTTTTTTTCAGCACAGTATAGACATAGGTTTAGTATCTTACGCCTAGCTTTCTCCTCAGGTCTCAAGGGTCCCCTAATAACTGCAACATCCATGGGTTCTTCTATGGGTCTAGTGAATGCTGTGGAAGGTGTTGAGTGATGATAATTGGGGTTTCTTCTGGGGGTAGTCTCTGAATAGGATCTCTCTGACTTCCTTTCCCTAAGCCGACAATCTATGCCAATAGAGAGAGTCATCAATTCATGCAAGTCCTCTGGAATCACACCCCTTGCTAATTCATCCTTAACTGCATCATTGAGTCCCAAACGGAACTGATTGCGTAGAGCAGGAATATTCCACAGGGTGTCAGGAGCCCATCTTTTAAATTCAGTAATGTAGTCTTCTACCATTCTTTTGCCCTGTCTTAGAGACCTAATGGCAGTTTCAGCAGTATTTTTTCTATTGTGATCTTCATATAAAAGAGACATTGCAGAAAAAAAATCTTCTAGTGAATTTAGGATAGGATCATTTTTTTCATAGAAAGCATTGGCCCAAGACCTGGCCTCACCTCTGAGAAATGAAATTACAGTTAGAACTCTAATCCTATCAGTTGGGTATGACTTAGGTTTCAAAGTAAAAAGCAGAGTGCAGGAATTCCTGAAATCCCTAAACATAGTTCTGTCCCCAGAGAACTTTTCCGGTGGACTAACAATGGGTTCTGGACATGACTCAACATTAGTAGTTTTGTTTGCAAGATGATCATTAATAAAAAAAATTATACTCTGATTCTCTAGTTGTATATCCCTTAAGCCTTGAATCATGTGATCCATACTCTGAGCTAAAGAACCAACTCTCCTGGACAGTTCACTTACATCCATGATTTTAGCTGTTAGTAGTATTCCTTTTTTATGGCTTGGTAATATGTAAGGATATGTTTAGTTGTTATTAGAGAACACTACAAATACAGCCCCTGCTTTATGCAGGACCACTCAGTCTCACACCTTACCTCGGATTCCCACAGATTTAACTTAAGGGAACCCTGATATGCTCATTGATCTGAGGGTCACTACAGCAGGGTTGCTGAGTGAAACCGGAACCTTCACGCAACAATAAATGCTTAAAGCAGAAAAGTGAATAAGTCTTATAGGATTGACTGCAGCAGTAGTGAAAGAGTTCATTAGTGCAGGTGCCTTAATTCAAACAGAGTTGCAATGGAAATAGTTTATGCAGCAGGCTTTAACAAACACACTGAAATTAACACAGTACTTTGATAAGTGAATAAATCAACCTCTGGTCATTTTGTAAACCATACTTTGATAATGAATATTAATACTTTGCAGAGTTGTTCAGTCAGAGTAATATAAGCTGTGGTAAACTTGAGGAAACAGATATAGTTTAGGTTAGAGCAAACAGTTCATTTCAAGCACAATAGAGGTTAATTGCGTAAAGTTTGAATTATGCTTATGCAATCCGATAATGAATAATGGTACTTTGTAATAATCTTTGTCACAGTTATTTGTTTGTAATTTGGTAAATAGCAGTAAATAGGTTTAGTGCATATTTGATATCTGAAGCGAATATGGAAATCCAGCAAATGAGCGTTCCACAATATATAGCAAGTGAAGGAAAAATGAGGTTGCAGCAATACACACAGTTCATAGAATGCAATATATATAGACTAGAAATATTGTAGATGATATTAGCACATAGTGATACAGTTACCACACAGCAACAAGTCCTAGGAGTATCGCAGAGAGCCTGGCAGAGATCCGCGGCGGGAGAATGAGGAGCGTGACGTCACACGCTGCAGGGGAACAACCTCACTACAGGAGAGAGACTGAGAAATCTCTTAGTGAACCAACGGAGCAAATCTTCAAGCACAAAAGAGAATCTGCAAGTTGATTCAAATAGGCAGATACTCATGGAGAGCAATAAGTTGAGAATACAAAGTAGTATAAACGGCTAGGTCTCTTCTGAAGCAGCTTCACACTGAGCAACAAATTACCAAGCAATGAGTTCTGTTGGGAGGAGCCTTAAATAGGGGTAGTGAGTTGACATTCTTAAAGGCACAGTAGGAAAAGAGATAAATCCCTGACAGCCATTGCAGACTGACCCCTCAATAATTTATTTTTGACAGGCTTGCATTTAGCCAATCAGTGCCTTCTCCCTTGTAAATCCATGGGCGTGGTCACAATGTTATCTGAATGGCACACATGAACTTACGCCCTCTAGATTTTGAAAATTACAAAATGCATTTAATTAATCTTGCCATTTCAAGGATATTGATAATTGCATATGAGATTTAAACAAAGAATACCAAGAGAACAAACATAATTTGATGTTACAAGTGAAGTTTCAATATTGTAACAATTGCATTCCCTATATAATTAATGAAGGTTGGATTCCGAATAAAATGTTCCTTTAACATTAGAGGCCCACTTCATATTATAAGAAAATAACACGTGAGACTACCTAGGATTCTGATAAAAATCATGATAGCAACATAAATACAAAAGAAAATTAAATCTAAAGATATTTCAAGTTAAATATATAAATCAAAATAAGGATTGGAATAAAAAGATTATATTATTTGATTCACTAGCCATTTAACACATTGGGTCATTGATTCAACCATCTCGTTTGATAGTGCCTTGATAAATGGATCAAATAGAGTTTTAAAACCTTGAATTTAATAGAAATTATAAATCATTCAGAAACATATATACTATTTTCAGAATAGTTGTTATTAAGTTATCACTTTATGGCAAATCCAAACTAGGAACTCATCTCTGCTCATTTATTTATACATACATTTTTACAAAACAATGAACTCACATGCATATTTTAGAATATGTTTTACCTTGTCAAAATTAAAAAATATATCTGATTCATTGTGTCATAGTTATGATTTCTACTAATGAGATCCAATCTTGATTTAATATTTTACAGAGATGGATGTTGGTGCTGGACCCTTAACCTCGGGTTTGCCCCAGTCTGGTATGTCTCATTATTCTTCACTATTGGCTTACACATTTGTACATAACATTGCCTAATACATTAACATTGATCTATATGAACATGGATCCTATAATTAAATGTAAAATGTATTTAAAATGAAAATTTCATGATTCAGATATATAATTCCATATTAAGCAAAATCTGAATTTACTCATATTCTAAGATATTCTTAAAATTCTACTATCTTTATTTGAATATAATATTAGGGACTGGGCCATTTGTGATTCTGCACATGGGTAGAGTGCTTGACAGTTGTTGACTACATTTAGACAACAATCTTAAATTGGTACACAGGTGCTAAATATAAAATGACACATCTCATATGCTTATATTTTTTAATCTTATAATTAAGATAGCAAGAGAATGAAAAGTGTTCAAAGTGTTAATTGTCTGTCTGGATTGATTAGGAAACAGGGACAAATCTATATTTGGAAATGTTTGATAGATGAATATGATAAGAATCGGATGTATAATCTTTTAAAAATAGTACATCTGTGAAAGACATCATTTTCTACTCTATCACCTTAATGAAATATTAAATTTGATTTTCATATTAGTGGTCTAGTCTTCACATTTTGATTAATTTGACTTAGACTTGTTTAATATAAATTATTTTTAATGCAAAATATGTATTTTTAAAGCATATGTACAAATTGTGTTATATAATTTATATTTATATCATTAATAGTTGAAGTTAGTTTGACAATTCCTGAGGGATCCAGCACAAATACAGACCTGCCTGAGCAGGATGATGGTATGTCCATTTACTCATTCATACATCATTAAAGGTATCTTATCAAAATATTTGATGATCATGATTATGATGGAACATTTATTTGAATAAACATTATAATGTACTCCTCTAATAATATATATTTATTTTAGTATTTTAATTGTAAAATGTCAAAGCTTCTTAGTCTACACTTGTGTGGTTCAGAACATGGATAGCACATGGTCGGCTAGATTATGATTTTTTGTCGGTAAGGCTTGCGGTGCTAACGAGCAGTTTCAGCTCACCGCTCACCTACAAACAATACTGGTATTACGGGTTTTTACAAACCCGGCGTTAGCCGCAGAAAAGTGAGCGGAGAGCAAAATTTAGCTCCACATCTCACCTCAATACCAGCGCTGCTTACGTTAGTGGTAAGCTGCTAAAATGTGCTCGTGCACGATTTCCCCATAGGAATCAATGGGGCAGATTCGGCTGAAAAAAACCCTGCAAAAAAGCAGCGTTCAGCTCCGAATGCAGCACCATTGATTCCTATGGGGAAAATACATTTATGTCTACACCTAACACCCTAACATGAACCCAGAGTCTAAACACCCCTAATCTTACACTTATTAATCCCTAATCTGCCATCCCCAACATCGCCGCAACCTACATTATATTATTAACCCCTAATCTGCCGCTCCGGACACCGCCGCCACCTACATTATACTTATGAACCCCTAATATGCTGCCCCCAACATCGCCAACACCTACATACTATTTATTAACCCCTACACTGCCGCCCCCAATGTTGCCGCAACCTAGCTACAATTATTAACCCCTAATCTGCCGCCCACAACGTCGCCGCCACTATATTAAAGTTCTTAACCCCTAAACCTAAGTCTAACCCTAACACCCCCTAACTTAAATATAATTTAAATATATCTAAATAAAATTACTACAATTAAATAAATTATTCCTATTTAAAACTAAATACTTACCTGTAAAATAAACCCTAAGCTAGCTACAGTATAACTAATAGTTACATTGTAGCTAGCTTAGGATTTATTTTTATTTTACAGGCAACTTTGTATTTATTTTAACTAGGTAGAATAGTTATTAAATAGTTATTAACTATTTAATAACTACCTAGCTAAAATAAAGACAAATTTACCTGTAAAATAAAACCTAACCTAAGTTACATTTTCATAGGCTGTTCTTTGAATATATCTTTTACATTAGGATTAAATGTATGTCAACCCAATATTAATAGACACATTCAGACTTGACTTGAACACTTTATTTAATAGAAATATCAATGTTTGTCTTAGTGAAATGAATAGTCTACACATAAATCATGTTAAAATCAAACTTGAGAGGAATATACACAAATACTAGTGCACACTTTACAGATCATGCATCATGAAATTAAGACAAGGAATTTCAACATGATTATGTTTTATGTATACTTAGAAATGGCTGACAATCTCAGACCACTGATGCATCTAGGCACTCAGATGAATAGCAATGACATATACAAGAACAATTCCAGCAAGAGAGCTGGACATTATACTAACCAGAAAAGCAATCTGCCCTCATATGTATGGGCTTAGTGTACATTGGTTTTAAAATATATCAACTTTATTAGTTTTATTTAAAAAGGCTTACACACAATAAAAACAGTTGCAGCAAGTAAAAGTGGTTTTCAAACTAATGTAGTGAAAATGGTGGATAGTTACAAATTCTTATCCTGAATTGATATCATGGATAGTAACTCCAACCTAAAGAGGATTTGTGGTAAACCTTAATGGTAAAGGTATGTTTATAATCTGCTGTGGGCTAACATCCCTGCAAAATTGAGGCCAACCTGTTATGTGGACACTAAAAATAAATTGTACCAATATGTACTCTGTGGTAGAATACTGCAACAGTAGTAGTGTGGCTAGGTATTGATACCTTGTAAGTTACGTGTAGTTTGGACTTATATATACAAATTACTTGTTGGTGTGCCCGTGGGTCACGATTAAAATATTAGTTGCTCCACAGATTAGAGGTATAGCATTCTATTCTTAATAGTTAATAGGAAAGGTACTGTCTACTGTGTAAATGTTTTAAATTGTAAATGATTGATCAATCAATGTTTAAATATATTATATTTAACATTACCAAGCCAATCATCTTAATATATTTTGTCATCAGTGATTACCTTGTTTCAAAGCCTATGTAGAGTGCACATTTATATTTGTTCATATGACACACTTTCATATTATCCAATTAGTGGACTCTAATAAGTCAATCCATGGACATGTGTCTAAAAGTACTCTATGTTGTGCACATTAAATAATGCACTCTAGATGTGATACAATGACAAGTACATCACAGAAGATACGGACCTCTATGGCTTTTCAATATCAAATGCATCCATGTGTACTGATATATATAATCAAAAAGAGAAATGTAATATTGTAAATTCATAAAGATGAACACATAATGTGGATTTTGCAACATATGCTTATTAATATATGGATCAAACATTCAAGAAAAAGTGCCAGTGAGCAAACAGAGTTTCAAGGATAAATTTAAACAGATTCTAAATGATACTTTCTTCAAATCAATTAAGACCTTTAAACATAGTCATTATTGTTACCTTGTAAAATTTTGGAGAAAATAAAAATAATTACATATTTCAAATAATATAGATTATTAATTTGAAATGTAAATGATATATTTTTATATAATATATGTATTTTAATAATTGTATTATATATTTCAGATAAACCATCCACTTCTGGGCATCACCCAGCAACACCTTCCCCTCCTCCCCCCTCTGCCCCCCCTCACCGCTCATCCTGTCATTCTCATCCTGCCCCTTACAAAGCTGTCCCACCTGTTGTTCGCCGCTCTCCCCATCATACCCTTTATGCTCCTACCCAACCTCAGCCACCTGCTCATGTCCATCCTTCCCCTCATGCCCCTGCCCCACCTGTCCAGGCCCCACCTTCCCCAGCTGGCCCTGCCCCACCTTGCCCCATCCATCCTCCCCGCCAATCCCTTTTCCATGCTCCTCCCCTTCCTTTGCCTGTATATCCTGTTCTCCTTCCCAGCCACAGATGTAAGTATCATTTAAAATAAACATTAGACCATACATTCCTAAAGGGACATTATACTGATCAAATTATACCGAAATGTAATTTTAATTGAAATATTTATTTAGGAAACTTTATTTCTGATATGAATGTAAATGTTTCATATTTACATTCTTGAAAATTATCATCAACATGTTTTTTCAAAAATATAATATTGGATAGATTTTGCATATGAATTATGTAAATATGCATTTTCTTTGCTTTTTATTTGATCACAGCCCCTTTCCCTGTGTGTCATAAACTGAAGAAATAATGATTTGTCTATATAGTTATTATTTTAGTTTATATCTAAATGGTTTAGCTATGAAGAACATATTAAATGTGTAATTCTTCTTCTATATAGCATATTTTCTTCTAAACATAATTTGTATTACATTTATTACAATGTCCCTTTGCTTATTTTTACTTCTGTTCTGTCATTTATATTAAATATAAATTGTATATTTTGTTTTAGGTTGTGACTCAGCATGGTTGACACTAGAGGCTCTAGCCAGATTGTAGAGCACCATGCTGAGATGCCATCAGCGGCTGGGAATGATGCAAGATTCCATGGTTCTGCAGCTGCAGTTTAATGAGATCATGCTTAATCGCACAAGCCATTTTGAGGCAAGGCAGCAAGCTGCAGAACCTTAGGCAGAGGAACGTGAGGAGGATGCCCCAAAAAGTGGAGAGTCCGGAGATGCCCCAAGGGAGCAGGAGTAACTCCTCCATCCATTGTTTTTGTTTAACATGTTGCCTGTTTGCTCTGTTATTTATTTGTTATTTTATTTGTTATTTATTTGTTTGCCCTTCTCATATGGCTCCAAAGGGGCTGTGTTGGCCTTTGTTTGCCCTTGTCCACTCCCCCCAAGGACTGTGATGCACTATTTCACCTTGTCATATGGCTCTAATGGGGCTGTGTTGGCCTTTGTTTGCCCATGTCCACTCTTGGATGCGCCATGTTGTGTAAGACGTCACATTCAAAGGTGTAAATTCCGTAATTTGATTGGATCACATTGTTCCACGATATTGGATGCGCCATGTTGGCGAATGAGAACACAAGTTCAAAACCATGATTTTCTGAGTTTATAGATTGTGTCAATATTTTACATTGTTGAAACATAGATGATAAAAGATCTAAAATATTTCGACTGATGACTGTCTTGTGGAAGAAACGAATGAAGTCAATGTGTTGTTGATCCCAAATATATTTTAAGGCAAGTGATAATCCATGAATGTTCTGCGATGAATATACTCCATCTTGTTTAATATGTTTGTCAACAATATTTTCACATTAACAAATAATTTATGTGTTGTGTTTAATTGTATACATTGTAATTTCCGAAACATGCGCAACGCATTTGAAGTCATTTTTCAATATGCATTCACCTATATCATATGATATATATAATGTATATTTTAATTATGTAACATACAATAAATCATGTATACATTTTAGAGATGTTATGGCCAAATAATTATTATTTATTTAAATGTTCAATATTGTGTCAAGTATCGATTCAACATTGTTATCCAAATAATATAGCACTGTGAGCATGAAATTCAAATGTAACTCTTAATTGGACATCAAACCCTAAAGTAATCTTTCATTAGTTATGTAGAACATACAATTTTAACCAACTTTCCAATGTACTTCTATTATAAAATTTGTTTTATTCTCTTGGTATAATTTGTAGAAGGAGCATCAATACACTACAAGTTTCTAACTGAACACATGGGTGAGCCATTGACAATCGGTATATATACATAAACCTAATAAAATAATCACACAACACAGACATCACTTGCATTTTTCTGCAAACAGTTCTTTCTATGCATTCCAATCAGGAATGATTTATAGACAGGGAGATCTTGTTCCTTTGAAATCTGCTCGATAGCTCAGGCCTGGTTAAACTGATTAATTTCAGCTTGCTTGGCTTTGCTGCAACACAAGCAGACAGCTCCACCTACTGGCTATTTTAATAAATACACTGCTTCTCAATGCTTTTCAATAGCAGTCACATGACTGGAAAAAAAGGTTGTTATTCTGAAACGGTGTAAATTGAACCGTTGTAAAACGAGGGCCACCTGTACATATATGCAGCCACCAATCAGCAGATAGAAGTTAGGTTCTTTGCTGCTCCTGAGCTTTCAAAGATAAACCTTTCAGCAAAGGATAACAAGATAATGAAGCAAATTAAATAATATAAGTAAATTTGAAAGTTGTTTAAAATGTTATGCTCTGTCAAAATCATGAAAGAGAGGGTTCGGCTTTCATGCACCTTTAAATGAAATACATTTCCAAAATAAGTAAAACACTTTAAGCTAGCTTTCCAAAAATACACTTATTTTACATATTAAATGTTGTCAACACATCGAAAGAAATATGGTATACAGGCTTTTAAAAAAATACAATATTTGCTTTATTTAACAAGCACATGTAGATATACCAATAAGCCTTAATGATTAGTATATGTTAGCATATGTTCTTGTTTAAGCTATCTTGTTTGCATCAACACAGTGATATGCCATTATGTATAATTGTAAAGGTCATTGGTTTGTATTAGGAGAACACGTTTGGACATCACATCACAAAAACAAATCAATCTAATCAACAAGGACAGCATGTGATGATGTTGTTTAAACACACTTGTAAAACACACTCTGCAAACAATCTGCTTTCATGGACCCGGTCCCATAGAAGCCTATTAAATACAGAGTGTGTTCCACAAGTGTAAGAAGACAACATCATCATGTAATTATCCTTTACACATTAACTTTAAATTAAAATCAATAATATATAAACATAATTACTTCTTCCTCCTTCCCTTCTTCCCACGATAGTGAGGCTCTGGAGTGGGGAGCTGCTGCACAGGGAGCTGCTGCATGGGGGGCATCTTCTGCAGGGGTATCCTCCTGTTCTCTCCAAGATGGTGTGTCTCCTTCTGCACCACTCTCATGCCTGGGTGAAGGAGGAGCATGTTTCTGCTGTGTTTCCTCCTCATCGGCCTCAGACTCTGTATATTTTAAAATTAAAGAAATAAGATGTATTAGCACAGTTCCAAATAAAGATGTAAATGTTATTTTTGAAAGTGTATTAATGAGGCTGCCTTAGTAATTCAATATCTAGATGGTCGTTATTAATGTATTTTTGTGTGCATCTTAAATATGTTTAAATGCATACATCTGGAGACTAGATACTAATGTGATAGCTTTTCTTCAAATACAACTTTCTCAAGGTAATTCTGAATGCGTTTTCGGAATAATGTTCAAAAAAGCAGAATTGCGTTAGTCATATCCATGATTTATTTTGAGTGTAAATGAGGTATGAGGTGGATGAAAAGAGATTAGTAAATGTCCTTACCAGGAGATGAGAAGTGCAGATTCCAGGTATCGATCCCTCCTTGGATACCGACTAGGGCCACCTCGGAGATGTTGGGATGCAGCATTTCCTCCAAGTGACTGTATACAAATCTCTGCTCCTGCCACCAAATGATTAAGGGCATTTGAGCCCGAAATGTCATGTTTTTGTGTGCCTTGGTACAATAAAATTGAATATTCTGTACAAGTGGAGGTGCTGCTTGAACTTTTTGCATAGAGCCACCACCGTTGCTGGTAGTCGCTTGCCTCTCCCTCAACATTTTTCTCTTGAGCTCGCTTTTGCAGCCCCGGTAGCGATGCTGTATAGATTTAAAGTCCCTCCTGAACTCCCCCACTGCGTTGACAGCATTCCTGATCTCCTCTCACAACTTTTTCTTCATTGCAGGGTTGGCCTTCGGGTGCCTGCAGCCTCCTAGCCCTCTCTATATAGGCCAATACAAGGGCCTCCTTCTCCTCCCTGGTATACCTCTCCTCCCTCTGCCTGGGCTTCCCCTGTGATGTGAGCCTCTGTTCTCTGGACTGTATTGCCCAGTCACTTGCTCATCTTAAACAATATGGCTTGGAACACCCACCCACCCTGACCTCTCCCCCTTCCTCTGTAATTCCTCTCCCCTTTCTCCCCCTTCTCCCCCTTCCTCTCCCTCTTCCTCTCCCACTCTCCTCCCTAATCACCTCCCTAATATCCTCATTAATCTCCTGCCTCATTTTATCCCTAATCTGCTGCCTAATCTCCTCCCCAATCTCGTCCCTAATCGCTTCCCTTCTCCTCCTTCCCGCCATACCTTTTCAGAAGGTGAAAGTGCTCAAATGAAAGGGGGTTAAAATAATGAAAAAAAATAAAAAGTGCTCAAAGTGTGAATGGGTTTTAGAAAATAGGGTAAGGGGTAGTTGGAAACGTATAAAAAAAAGGACTAAATGAGGGTGTGTAAACAATAAGTTGATCTAAGATGAAAAAAATATAACTATGGGATGGGTATAGGTTTAAAGGGAATGGGATATGGAGTGTATGGGGTATATTTATTAATGTGCGAGCGGACATGATTCGATGTAGCGTATCATGTCCACCGCACATCGATAAATGCCGACAGCATACGCTGTCAGCATTTATCATTGCAACAACAGTTCTTGTGAACTGCTTGTGCAATGCCGCCCTCTGAAGATTCACGGCCAATCAGCTGCTAGCAGGGGGTGCCAATCAACCCGATAGTATTCGATCAGGTTGATTTCTGTCCGCGGCCTCAGAGCAGGCAGACAAGTTATGGAGCAGCGGTCTTTAGACCGCTGCCTCATAACTTCTGTTTCCAGTGAGCCTGAAGGCTTGCCCGAAACAAGGGGCATCAAGCTCCATACAGAGCTTGATAAATCGGCCGCTATGTTTGTGTATGTAATGTTACTGCTATGTGTACGTATTGAATGTGTTTGCGTGTAAATGAAAGTAAATGTGTTTAACTATGTGTAAGGAATGTAAAACAAAGCAGCACTCGCACACTCACCCAGAAAGATTCGTACACACACTCTCTCTCACACTCTATCTCTCACTATCTCTCTCTCACTATCTTTCTCTCACTATCGCTCTCTCCCTATCTCTCTCACTCACTATCTCTCTCACTATCTCTCTCTTACTATCTCTCTCTCACTATCTCTCTCTCACTGTCTTTCTCTCTCACTATCTCTCTCTCACTATCTCTCTCTCACTGTCTTTCTCTCTCACTATCTCTCTCTTACTATCTCTCTCTCTGACTATCTCTGACTTTCTCTAACCTCCAACGCCTAGACCTGTACCTGTCTCAAAAAAGCAATACAGTCAAGGTAGCCATGTTCAGAGCGTGCTTATATACCCTATGTAAATGCTTAATTTTGTACCGGTTTGCAAAGTAAACGAGGTCCAGGTGTGCTGTTGTGAAGATTTGTATGTGTGCAATGTGAAGTAGTTGTTTGAATTTGCGCATGCTCATACTGAGTTTCTAAATCCACATATGTTTTTAAGGAATGTGTATAATGCGATGATGTCATAGTGAACGTTTGTGAAGATTATTATAATTTAGTATCGTAAAATTCCAAAAATAATTTTTGATCCTATCGTATTTGTTAACTGTTCTAAATAATTATTTTTGTGAAATGTTTCCTTATTGCCAATGCGAATGTTTCCTTTGTGTATAAGTTTGTAATTTGTTGTTGTTTTTCTTTTCTTATGTGATGCAGATCCAAACGTATTTTTTGAATCTTCGTTTTGTGTAAATGTTATGTAGTATTTGTTGTAAATAATTTTGATTAAACAACTAGAAATACTAATTGTACAAGGAGATACACTTAGGATTATTAGAAAAGAATACCACAAAGAAAATTATTTCTTTAACTCCAAATAATCATATGAAATATGAGGATTACTCTATTTGTTTAAAATGTTCCATTACATTCATACTTTAATACTTTATTGTTACGACTAGGAACAAACATTCACACAGAAGTAGCCTGAAAGAGTTAAAAACACTTAAACCTAGTTACATTAAATAGATATAGTCGGCAATGCTCTATGTATTTAGCCTGATGCCCACAATATTATTGTGCAAGATAAGCTAAGCCCTTACAATCCGAGGGCTATTTTACTTTTAAGTTGTTATGATTTTTTAAAGGTAAATAGTAGGCACCAGGTTTCAACAAATATATAGGTATATTCAAATTCTATTATTAACTAGGCAAGCAGTTAAAAAAGCGACAGACAGGAGAGAACTAGCTTCTCCTGCTGGACCCCTGACGCGCGTTTCACAGAACGCTTCCTCAGAGGGGGTGCGGGCCGCTGCTACTCGGCGTTATTTATGTTGGTGGTTGTCCCACCACAAGCCCCTGATTCGATGTCCCTCTACGTTTTAAATGCCTCTGATTGGATGCTCATTCTGTCAATCATATGAGTAGACAGTGACATCCGGTATTACGTAACGCGAGGAGGGCGTGTGAGTAGGGGGGCGTATGTGATGTCAGTAAAGGACCAATCAGCATTAAGTAAACAAGGGGTATGTGTGTTCAGTAGCAATGATTGGATGATCACTGCGGTTTGTAACATGAGGCATTGAGACTTAAGAATTACTTTGTATCATACCTTACTATTGCTTAATAGTAAATTATTGTGTCTTACCGCAATGGTATAATTAGAATCTTGGTCTTTCAAGCAAATGCATAAAATCTGCGATTTATGTGCCGATGCACTACAGGATATAACGTGTTTATTCAGGGGTTGTAAGACAGACTGCCGCTTATAATGGCAGCATATTTGGGAAATACTAGAATGTCATAATGTAATTATTATGTGGATATGTTTATTTGTTAATATATAGATGGAAGTTGGAATAGCCGATCACGATATGGGATACTATTTTATAATTTATACTGCTGTAGTTTCAATATAATGCAGATTAGTAGTTATACTTAGTAAAATAACGTGATTGGTATTCTTAATGTATATTATGTAGATGGGACTCACAAGGAAAAATTGGTAAAATTGGTATGAACCCGGACAGCAAATAAAACCGGTTGCATATAGTTATGTATTGAATTCGGTGCTATATTCCATTGTTTTTATTTCCATCTATCGATGTATATATAATTTTAGGCTAATGCACTGATAGTGGGATAGGACGTATCCTGTCGTTTGGTCTTGGATTAGACTATTTTATTTTAATCTCCTTATATATATATACACAAAGAGAGATAATTTTTGAGCTAGTAAATACAAATTAATGAAGTTTAATCTCGACTATAGATTCATATTTAGAATCCCAGGTGTGGTTTATTGTTAGAGAATGGCTATAGTGCTATGTGACAAGGGGTGATAAGATTAAACACAGGAAATGTGATTTGTGAGGGATAAAACTGTATATAAATAAAAAAGTGGAAGGGAGATGAGGGAAAGGATTGAATAAATTATATACTTGTTTATAATATCTTCCAAATGTGAGATAATATGATACAATGATCAGTCTGTACTGTGAAGGAGGAAAGTGTGTGATATTCTTCACTGAATGAAATGTGATATTTATAGTGGGAAGTGATGCGTTTTTGTTGTAAAGTGTTGTGTAGTGATGTGGGGTTGGGCTCGAGGTGTACCCCTATTTTTTGAGCGAATAAAGTGGAGAAGAAAATGTCAAAATTAGTGAGTGGCAAATTGTAAATACCGGTAAAAGAAAGGAGACTAAAACTCGTATTGGTAATTAATTCTGTATGCTATTATAGTTGGTGTGTTATTTAACTGCGTTTTGTGATACAGAGAAAATATATAGTTAATTCTTTGAGGTTAAGTCCCTAATCTTACATTTTTTAGATAATATCCCCTGTGTTTATACACTTATAATGGTTATTGTATTAACCAAGATGTTTAACAGTAATTATCCTATGTAGGTTGTTCTAATGATAACCTTAATGTGTGTTTTTTCCAAATTTAGGTGAGTATATAATATTGAAGACACAATTTTGGATGAATATGATTTTTTAACTTAAGGGTTAGATATATACAAAAAAATTATTGAAGTCATTCATGCCAAACGGTTTAACCGCATTTAGGTGGTATATCCATTTGCACTCCATTTTTAATAAGGCCTTTTCGATGTTACCACCTCTTATGCCAAGAGATGCTTTTTGGATCACAGTGTATTTTAGGTCCATAGGTGAACCATTGTGGTGTGATAGGAAATGTTTGGCCACAGAGGTGATTTTTTTGCCTTTATCTTTATCTCTTCGGGCATATTTGATGTTATACACATGTTCCAAGATACGTGTTTTTATCTCCCTTGTTGTCATGCCAACGTATGCCATTTGGCAAGAGCAGTAGAGTGCATATATTACTCCTATCGTGGTGCAAGAGAAATGTGCTTGGAGGTTATATATTTGTCCTGTTTTTTTAGTTATTGTTTTTGTTTTCAGAACATATTTACAGGCAGAGCAGGTACCACATGGGTACATACCTGGGTTTGTGTCTTTTTTCTTTGCAGTTCTTATGAAGTGACTAGATACCAGTTTGTCTCTCAAGTTGTTTGGTCTCTTATATCCTAATGAGACTCTGTCGCCTATTAATGGCTTAAGGGTTTCATCATTTTGGAGTATGTTCCAATGGTCATTAATAATTTTAATAACATGTGGCATCTGGGGGTTATATGTCGTAATGAGTCTAGGACATGACTCTTGGAGGGTTTTACTTTTTGGAATTAATAGTTCATCTCTACTTTTCCTGAGTGCTTTGTACTTAGCTCTCTTTATGGATTTCTTACTGTATCCACGTGCCATTAGTCTTTGTGCTAAGGCTACACTTTCCTGTATGTAGATCTCATTGGTAGTGCAGTTCCGACGAAGTCTCAGAAATTCCCCGTATGGTATTGCTTTCAGGGTACTTGGAGAATGGGCACTGGAATGATGTAGAAGAGTGTTAGTTGATGTTTCTTTCCTAAACATCGTAGTATTGATGAATCCTTCATTGTTTTTGAATATTTTTAAATCCAAAAAGCATATCTCCTGCTGGCTAGCCTCAAAAGTTAATTTGATATTAAGATCATTTTTATTAATTCTCTTCATAAAGGTTTCAAGTTGTTCATATGACCCTTCCCAGATGAAAAGAACATCATCTATGTATCTTAACCACATTGGGATGTGTTCAGTATATTTTTCGAGCTCATTAGAAAATACATAGAAAAGTTCCCAGTAGCCAAGAAATAAATTCGCGTAAGTCGGCGCGCACGCTGTACCCATAGCGGTACCTTGGGTTTGCAAGTAATACCTGTCATTAAATGTGAAAAAGTTATGAGTCAGGACAAATTTCAAGAGTTGAATTATAAAGTCATTATGTAGATTGTTATCGTTATTATTTGAAGCCAAATAATATTTAATGGCTTTAATTCCATCTTCGTGTTTTATATTAGTATAAAGGGACTCGACGTCCGCTGTTACTAGCCACATATCCTCTGATAATTTGATGTTTTGTAACAGCTGCAGTACCTCCATTGTGTCACGTACATATGAGGGTATGCTTGTGAGATATTCCCTTAATCGCAAGTCTACAAATTTACTTGCATTTTCTGTTAAGTTGTCATTTCCTGACACAATAGGTCTTCCAGGAGGTATTGAGGGATTTTTGTGCACTTTCGGTAGAAAGTATAAAGTGGCTACTTTAGGGTTGTCCTTTATCAGATACTTTTTCTCTGAGTTAGATATTGTATTTGATTTCCAAGCACTTAATATCATCTTATTATATTGGGTAAGATATGAACTCTGCGGGTTGAATATCAACTGTTTGTAACAGGCAGAGTTGGATAGTTGTTTTTTAGCCTCATCCATATACATTTGTTGTGGCCAAAGGACCACGTTCCCACCTTTATCCGATGGCTTGATTAGAACATCTTGCCATGATTCTATCTCTCTTAATGCATTCATTTCATTGATATTGAGGTTTTGTTTGGCCCTGTATATGGGCAATTGTTCGATTTCTTTACAAACCATCTTACAGAAAATCTGTATCTCTGGGGATATAGAAAAGGATGGAACATAAGTAGATTTGGGTTTTACATTTGATTTCCAAACAGAAGATGCAGATTCATCTACTGGCGTATTCGTGTTGGTTACTGTTTGTGTATCTGTACTGTCTGCAGATAGCTCCTGCAGTATGTCTACAGTAAGTAGATCTTCTGCATTCAAACTGTTTGGATTAAAGGCATATAATTTTTTGAGCAATATTTTTCTGGAGAACAGATGGATATCTCTTATTACCTCAAATTTATTTAGTGAATTTACAGGGCAGAAAGACAGTCCTCTGGATAGTACAGATTTATGTGTAGTACTGAGTGTATAGTCAGAGAGGTTAATAATCCTCATTTGTTCATCCTTATCTTGCTGAAGGGACTCAATTCCCTTCTTCTTGTAGACTGTCTCACTGGGCCTGAGAATTTCCGTTTGTTGCCCCTGTTCTGAGTGTTGGTCTGATTGGCTGAGGTGACTGGTGGAGTTATATTGTGTGGGGTTTTGGACAAAAAAGATGATGAGGAAGAAGAAGATGATGTGGAGGATTGTACTGAGCTATAGCTCTTCGGTCTGGCACTAATTGTGTCTGTAGTAGTACTTTCATTGTCAGTATTGGTGTCTAAGTCATTGTCTGAAATATCTGTTTCACTTTCTGCACTGCTCTCAGATTGTTGAACAAGGTATCTGTTACCTCTATATCTAGGGGTGACATTACTACGCCAACGATAAACTCTTTGATTTTGGAAATCTTCAATATCTCTCTGCAACTTTTGTTTTTTGGTTGCTATAATTTCTTGCTCCAACTTGTCCAATTCCTTTTGATATTTATCATACTGATTTTTGTAATCTATTTTATCATTAAATTGAGACAGTTGGGCATTATATTCTTCAATTTCAGAATCTAATTTTGTTAGTTCGAGTTTATCGTGTTTAATTAATATATTTATTAATTTGAGAGAGCACTCTGACAAGGCTGTTTCCCATTCTTTGGTTAAATCATTGTTATAAAGGTTGAAGGCTGGAAATACCTTCATCCTTAACCCTCTGGGAATTATGTTTTTTTCTGCATACTTCTCAAAGAAGTGCCAGTTCCACCATCTTTTAGATTGTTTATGTAAGGTTTGATGTAATTTACATAACACATTGTTTAATTCATCCTCATTAATTTGTATATTGTCCCTAGTGGAACTGTTAAAAATAGAGTTAAGTTCTGTAAGTCGTTTCTGATGGCGATTAGCCATATCTGATTGAATATTCATTTTGTGTATTTTGTTACTTATTAAACCCCCAAGGAAAAGGGCTAAACCCAGAAGAGAGACTCTGGGTATATTCTCCCAAAGAACTAAGCTTTGAAAAGTGTGGTGGGGGATAGTAGGAGTTAATCAGTAATTAGATGTTGTACCTATTGTGTAAATCAAATATGGTATATAATATACCAATACTCAGTAATCACTTGTAATAATTATGGTACACATCTAATGTGGATTCTTAGAGGGTAGAACTAAACAACTAGAAATACTAATTGTACAAGGAGATACACTTAGGATTATTAGAAAAGAATACCACAAAGAAAATTATTTCTTTAACTCCAAATAATCATATGAAATATGAGGATTACTCTATTTGTTTAAAATGTTCCATTACATTCATACTTTAATACTTTATTGTTACGACTAGGAACAAACATTCACACAGAAGTAGCCTGAAAGAGTTAAAAACACTTAAACCTAGTTACATTAAATAGATATAGTCGGCAATGCTCTATGTATTTAGCCTGATGCCCACAATATTATTGTGCAAGATAAGCTAAGCCCTTACAATCCGAGGGCTATTTTACTTTTAAGTTGTTATGATTTTTTAAAGGTAAATAGTAGGCACCAGGTTTCAACAAATATATAGGTATATTCAAATTCTATTATTAACTAGGCAAGCAGTTAAAAAAGCGACAGACAGGAGAGAACTAGCTTCTCCTGCTGGACCCCTGACGCGCGTTTCACAGAACGCTTCCTCAGAGGGGGTGCGGGCCGCTGCTACTCGGCGTTATTTATGTTGGTGGTTGTCCCACCACAAGCCCCTGATTCGATGTCCCTCTACGTTTTAAATGCCTCTGATTGGATGCTCATTCTGTCAATCATATGAGTAGACAGTGACATCCGGTATTACGTAACGCGAGGAGGGCGTGTGAGTAGGGGGGCGTATGTGATGTCAGTAAAGGACCAATCAGCATTAAGTAAACAAGGGGTATGTGTGTTCAGTAGCAATGATTGGATGATCACTGCGGTTTGTAACATGAGGCATTGAGACTTAAGAATTACTTTGTATCATACCTTACTATTGCTTAATAGTAAATTATTGTGTCTTACCGCAATGGTATAATTAGAATCTTGGTCTTTCAAGCAAATGCATAAAATCTGCGATTTATGTGCCGATGCACTACAGGATATAACGTGTTTATTCAGGGGTTGTAAGACAGACTGCCGCTTATAATGGCAGCATATTTGGGAAATACTAGAATGTCATAATGTAATTATTATGTGGATATGTTTATTTGTTAATATATAGATGGAAGTTGGAATAGCCGATCACGATATGGGATACTATTTTATAATTTATACTGCTGTAGTTTCAATATAATGCAGATTAGTAGTTATACTTAGTAAAATAACGTGATTGGTATTCTTAATGTATATTATGTAGATGGGACTCACAAGGAAAAATTGGTAAAATTGGTATGAACCCGGACAGCAAATAAAACCGGTTGCATATAGTTATGTATTGAATTCGGTGCTATATTCCATTGTTTTTATTTCCATCTATCGATGTATATATAATTTTAGGCTAATGCACTGATAGTGGGATAGGACGTATCCTGTCGTTTGGTCTTGGATTAGACTATTTTATTTTAATCTCCTTATATATATATACACAAAGAGAGATAATTTTTGAGCTAGTAAATACAAATTAATGAAGTTTAATCTCGACTATAGATTCATATTTAGAATCCCAGGTGTGGTTTATTGTTAGAGAATGGCTATAGTGCTATGTGACAAGGGGTGATAAGATTAAACACAGGAAATGTGATTTGTGAGGGATAAAACTGTATATAAATAAAAAAGTGGAAGGGAGATGAGGGAAAGGATTGAATAAATTATATACTTGTTTATAATATCTTCCAAATGTGAGATAATATGATACAATGATCAGTCTGTACTGTGAAGGAGGAAAGTGTGTGATATTCTTCACTGAATGAAATGTGATATTTATAGTGGGAAGTGATGCGTTTTTGTTGTAAAGTGTTGTGTAGTGATGTGGGGTTGGGCTCGAGGTGTACCCCTATTTTTTGAGCGAATAAAGTGGAGAAGAAAATGTCAAAATTAGTGAGTGGCAAATTGTAAATACCGGTAAAAGAAAGGAGACTAAAACTCGTATTGGTAATTAATTCTGTATGCTATTATAGTTGGTGTGTTATTTAACTGCGTTTTGTGATACAGAGAAAATATATAGTTAATTCTTTGAGGTTAAGTCCCTAATCTTACATTTTTTAGATAATATCCCCTGTGTTTATACACTTATAATGGTTATTGTATTAACCAAGATGTTTAACAGTAATTATCCTATGTAGGTTGTTCTAATGATAACCTTAATGTGTGTTTTTTCCAAATTTAGGTGAGTATATAATATTGAAGACACAATTTTGGATGAATATGATTTTTTAACTTAAGGGTTAGATATATACAAAAAAATTATTGAAGTCATTCATGCCAAACGGTTTAACCGCATTTAGGTGGTATATCCATTTGCACTCCATTTTTAATAAGGCCTTTTCGATGTTACCACCTCTTATGCCAAGAGATGCTTTTTGGATCACAGTGTATTTTAGGTCCATAGGTGAACCATTGTGGTGTGATAGGAAATGTTTGGCCACAGAGGTGATTTTTTTGCCTTTATCTTTATCTCTTCGGGCATATTTGATGTTATACACATGTTCCAAGATACGTGTTTTTATCTCCCTTGTTGTCATGCCAACGTATGCCATTTGGCAAGAGCAGTAGAGTGCATATATTACTCCTATCGTGGTGCAAGAGAAATGTGCTTGGAGGTTATATATTTGTCCTGTAAGAAATGTTTGGCCACAGAGGTGATTTTTTTGCCTATATTACTCCTATCGTGGTGCAAGAGAAATGTGCTTGGAGGTTATATATTTGTCCTGTAAGAAATGTTTGGCCACAGAGGTGATTTTTTTGCCTTTATCTTTATCTCTTCGGGCATATTTGATGTTATACACATGTTCCAAGATACGTGTTTTTATCTCCCTTGTTGTCATGCCAACGTATGCCATTTGGCAAGAGCAGTAGAGTGCATATATTACTCCTATCGTGGTGCAAGAGAAATGTGCTTGGAGGTTATATATTTGTCCTGTAAGAAATTATAGCAACCAAAAAACAAAAGTTGCAGAGAGATATTGAAGATTTCCAAAATCAAAGAGTTTATCGTTGGCGTAGTAATGTCACCCCTAGATATAGAGGTAACAGATACCTTGTTCAACAATCTGAGAGCAGTGCAGAAAGTGAAACAGATATTTCAGACAATGACTTAGACACCAATACTGACAATGAAAGTACTACTACAGACACAATTAGTGCCAGACCGAAGAGCTATAGCTCAGTACAATCCTCCACATCATCTTCTTCTTCCTCATCATCTTTTTTGTCCAAAACCCCACACAATATAACTCCACCAGTCACCTCAGCCAATCAGACCAACACTCAGAACAGGGGCAACAAACGGAAATTCTCAGGCCCAGTGAGACAGTCTACAAGAAGAAGGGAATTGAGTCCCTTCAGCAAGATAAGGATGAACAAATGAGGATTATTAACCTCTCTGACTATACACTCAGTACTACACATAAATCTGTACTATCCAGAGGACTGTCTTTCTGCCCTGTAAATTCACTAAATAAATTTGAGGTAATAAGAGATATCCATCTGTTCTCCAGAAAAATATTGCTCAAAAAATTATATGCCTTTAATCCAAACAGTTTGAATGCAGAAGATCTACTTACTGTAGACATACTGCAGGAGCTATCTGCAGACAGTACAGATACACAAACAGTAACCAACACGAATACGCCAGTAGATGAATCTGCATCTTCTGTTTGGAAATCAAATGTAAAACCCAAATCTACTTATGTTCCATCCTTTTCTATATCCCCAGAGATACAGATTTTCTGTAAGATGGTTTGTAAAGAAATCGAACAATTGCCCATATACAGGGCCAAACAAAACCTCAATATCAATGAAATGAATGCATTAAGAGAGATAGAATCATGGCAAGATGTTCTAATCAAGCCATCGGATAAAGGTGGGAACGTGGTCCTTTGGCCACAACAAATGTATATGGATGAGGCTAAAAAACAACTATCCAACTCTGCCTGTTACAAACAGTTGATATTCAACCCGCAGAGTTCATATCTTACCCAATATAATAAGATGATATTAAGTGCTTGGAAATCAAATACAATATCTAACTCAGAGAAAAAGTATCTGATAAAGGACAACCCTAAAGTAGCCACTTTATACTTTCTACCGAAAGTGCACAAAAATCCCTCAATACCTCCTGGAAGACCTATTGTGTCAGGAAATGACAACTTAACAGAAAATGCAAGTAAATTTGTAGACTTGCGATTAAGGGAATATCTCACAAGCATACCCTCATATGTACGTGACACAATGGAGGTACTGCAGCTGTTACAAAACATCAAATTATCAGAGGATATGTGGCTAGTAACAGCGGACGTCGAGTCCCTTTATACTAATATAAAACACGAAGATGGAATTAAAGCCATTAAATATTATTTGGCTTCAAATAATAACGATAACAATCTACATAATGACTTTATAATTCAACTCTTGAAATTTGTCCTGACTCATAACTTTTTCACATTTAATGACAGGTATTACTTGCAAACCCAAGGTACCGCTATGGGTACAGCGTGCGCGCCGACTTACGCGAATTTATTTCTTGGCTACTGGGAACTTTTCTATGTATTTTCTAATGAGCTCGAAAAATATACTGAACACATCCCAATGTGGTTAAGATACATAGATGATGTTCTTTTCATCTGGGAAGGGTCATATGAACAACTTGAAACCTTTATGAAGAGAATTAATAAAAATGATCTTAATATCAAATTAACTTTTGAGGCTAGCCAGCAGGAGATATGCTTTTTGGATTTAAAAATATTCAAAAACAATGAAGGATTCATCAATACTACGATGTTTAGGAAAGAAACATCAACTAACACTCTTCTACATCATTCCAGTGCCCATTCTCCAAGTACCCTGAAAGCAATACCATACGGGGAATTTCTGAGACTTCGTCGGAACTGCACTACCAATGAGATCTACATACAGGAAAGTGTAGCCTTAGCACAAAGACTAATGGCACGTGGATACAGTAAGAAATCCATAAAGAGAGCTAAGTACAAAGCACTCAGGAAAAGTAGAGATGAACTATTAATTCCAAAAAGTAAAACCCTCCAAGAGTCATGTCCTAGACTCATTACGACATATAACCCCCAGATGCCACATGTTATTAAAATTATTAATGACCATTGGAACATACTCCAAAATGATGAAACCCTTAAGCCATTAATAGGCGACAGAGTCTCATTAGGATATAAGAGACCAAACAACTTGAGAGACAAACTGGTATCTAGTCACTTCATAAGAACTGCAAAGAAAAAAGACACAAACCCAGGTATGTACCCATGTGGTACCTGCTCTGCCTGTAAATATGTTCTGAAAACAAAAACAATAACTAAAAAAACAGGACAAATATATAACCTCCAAGCACATTTCTCTTGCACCACGATAGGAGTAATATATGCACTCTACTGCTCTTGCCAAATGGCATACGTTGGCATGACAACAAGGGAGATAAAAACACGTATCTTGGAACATGTGTATAACATCAAATATGCCCGAAGAGATAAAGATAAAGGCAAAAAAATCACCTCTGTGGCCAAACATTTCCTATCACACCACAATGGTTCACCTATGGACCTAAAATACACTGTGATCCAAAAAGCATCTCTTGGCATAAGAGGTGGTAACATCGAAAAGGCCTTATTAAAAATGGAGTGCAAATGGATATACCACCTAAATGCGGTTAAACCGTTTGGCATGAATGACTTCAATAATTTTTTTGTATATATCTAACCCTTAAGTTAAAAAATCATATTCATCCAAAATTGTGTCTTCAATATTATATACTCACCTAAATTTGGAAAAAACACACATTAAGGTTATCATTAGAACAACCTACATAGGATAATTACTGTTAAACATCTTGGTTAATACAATAACCATTATAAGTGTATAAACACAGGGGATATTATCTAAAAAATGTAAGATTAGGGACTTAACCTCAAAGAATTAACTATATATTTTCTCTGTATCACAAAACGCAGTTAAATAACACACCAACTATAATAGCATACAGAATTAATTACCAATACGAGTTTTAGTCTCCTTTCTTTTACCGGTATTTACAATTTGCCACTCACTAATTTTGACATTTTCTTCTCCACTTTATTCGCTCAAAAAATAGGGGTACACCTCGAGCCCAACCCCACATCACTACACAACACTTTACAACAAAAACGCATCACTTCCCACTATAAATATCACATTTCATTCAGTGAAGAATATCACACACTTTCCTCCTTCACAGTACAGACTGATCATTGTATCATATTATCTCACATTTGGAAGATATTATAAACAAGTATATAATTTATTCAATCCTTTCCCTCATCTCCCTTCCACTTTTTTATTTATATACAGTTTTATCCCTCACAAATCACATTTCCTGTGTTTAATCTTATCACCCCTTGTCACATAGCACTATAGCCATTCTCTAACAATAAACCACACCTGGGATTCTAAATATGAATCTATAGTCGAGATTAAACTTCATTAATTTGTATTTACTAGCTCAAAAATTATCTCTCTTTGTGTATATATATATAAGGAGATTAAAATAAAATAGTCTAATCCAAGACCAAACGACAGGATACGTCCTATCCCACTATCAGTGCATTAGCCTAAAATTATATATACATCGATAGATGGAAATAAAAACAATGGAATATAGCACCGAATTCAATACATAACTATATGCAACCGGTTTTATTTGCTGTCCGGGTTCATACCAATTTTACCAATTTTTCCTTGTGAGTCCCATCTACATAATATACATTAAGAATACCAATCACGTTATTTTACTAAGTATAACTACTAATCTGCATTATATTGAAACTACAGCAGTATAAATTATAAAATAGTATCCCATATCGTGATCGGCTATTCCAACTTCCATCTATATATTAACAAATAAACATATCCACATAATAATTACATTATGACATTCTAGTATTTCCCAAATATGCTGCCATTATAAGCGGCAGTCTGTCTTACAACCCCTGAATAAACACGTTATATCCTGTAGTGCATCGGCACATAAATCGCAGATTTTATGCATTTGCTTGAAAGACCAAGATTCTAATTATACCATTGCGGTAAGACACAATAATTTACTATTAAGCAATAGTAAGGTATGATACAAAGTAATTCTTAAGTCTCAATGCCTCATGTTACAAACCGCAGTGATCATCCAATCATTGCTACTGAACACACATACCCCTTGTTTACTTAATGCTGATTGGTCCTTTACTGACATCACATACGCCCCCCTACTCACACGCCCTCCTCGCGTTACGTAATACCGGATGTCACTGTCTACTCATATGATTGACAGAATGAGCATCCAATCAGAGGCATTTAAAACGTAGAGGGACATCGAATCAGGGGCTTGTGGTGGGACAACCACCAACATAAATAACGCCGAGTAGCAGCGGCCCGCACCCCCTCTGAGGAAGCGTTCTGTGAAACGCGCGTCAGGGGTCCAGCAGGAGAAGCTAGTTCTCTCCTGTCTGTCGCTTTTTTAACTGCTTGCCTAGTTAATAATAGAATTTGAATATACCTATATATTTGTTGAAACCTGGTGCCTACTATTTACCTTTAAAAAATCATAACAACTTAAAAGTAAAATAGCCCTCGGATTGTAAGGGCTTAGCTTATCTTGCACAATAATATTGTGGGCATCAGGCTAAATACATAGAGCATTGCCGACTATATCTATTTAATGTAACTAGGTTTAAGTGTTTTTAACTCTTTCAGGCTACTTCTGTGTGAATGTTTGTTCCTAGTCGTAACAATAAAGTATTAAAGTATGAATGTAATGGAACATTTTAAACAAATAGAGTAATCCTCATATTTCATATGATTATTTGGAGTTAAAGAAATAATTTTCTTTGTGGTATTCTTTTCTAATAATCCTAAGTGTATCTCCTTGTACAATTAGTATTTCTAGTTGTTTAGTTCTACCCTCTAAGAATCCACATTAGATGTGTACCATAATTATTACAAGTGATTACTGAGTATTGGTATATTATATACCATATTTGATTTACACAATAGGTACAACATCTAATTACTGATTAACTCCTACTATCCCCCACCACACTTTTCAAAGCTTAGTTCTTTGGGAGAATATACCCAGAGTCTCTCTTCTGGGTTTAGCCCTTTTCCTTGGGGGTTTAATAAGTAACAAAATACACAAAATGAATATTCAATCAGATATGGCTAATCGCCATCAGAAACGACTTACAGAACTTAACTCTATTTTTAACAGTTCCACTAGGGACAATATACAAATTAATGAGGATGAATTAAACAATGTGTTATGTAAATTACATCAAACCTTACATAAACAATCTAAAAGATGGTGGAACTGGCACTTCTTTGAGAAGTATGCAGAAAAAAACATAATTCCCAGAGGGTTAAGGATGAAGGTATTTCCAGCCTTCAACCTTTATAACAATGATTTAACCAAAGAATGGGAAACAGCCTTGTCAGAGTGCTCTCTCAAATTAATAAATATATTAATTAAACACGATAAACTCGAACTAACAAAATTAGATTCTGAAATTGAAGAATATAATGCCCAACTGTCTCAATTTAATGATAAAATAGATTACAAAAATCAGTATGATAAATATCAAAAGGAATTGGACAAGTTGGAGCAAGAAATTATAGCAACCAAAAAACAAAAGTTGCAGAGAGATATTGAAGATTTCCAAAATCAAAGAGTTTATCGTTGGCGTAGTAATGTCACCCCTAGATATAGAGGTAACAGATACCTTGTTCAACAATCTGAGAGCAGTGCAGAAAGTGAAACAGATATTTCAGACAATGACTTAGACACCAATACTGACAATGAAAGTACTACTACAGACACAATTAGTGCCAGACCGAAGAGCTATAGCTCAGTACAATCCTCCACATCATCTTCTTCTTCCTCATCATCTTTTTTGTCCAAAACCCCACACAATATAACTCCACCAGTCACCTCAGCCAATCAGACCAACACTCAGAACAGGGGCAACAAACGGAAATTCTCAGGCCCAGTGAGACAGTCTACAAGAAGAAGGGAATTGAGTCCCTTCAGCAAGATAAGGATGAACAAATGAGGATTATTAACCTCTCTGACTATACACTCAGTACTACACATAAATCTGTACTATCCAGAGGACTGTCTTTCTGCCCTGTAAATTCACTAAATAAATTTGAGGTAATAAGAGATATCCATCTGTTCTCCAGAAAAATATTGCTCAAAAAATTATATGCCTTTAATCCAAACAGTTTGAATGCAGAAGATCTACTTACTGTAGACATACTGCAGGAGCTATCTGCAGACAGTACAGATACACAAACAGTAACCAACACGAATACGCCAGTAGATGAATCTGCATCTTCTGTTTGGAAATCAAATGTAAAACCCAAATCTACTTATGTTCCATCCTTTTCTATATCCCCAGAGATACAGATTTTCTGTAAGATGGTTTGTAAAGAAATCGAACAATTGCCCATATACAGGGCCAAACAAAACCTCAATATCAATGAAATGAATGCATTAAGAGAGATAGAATCATGGCAAGATGTTCTAATCAAGCCATCGGATAAAGGTGGGAACGTGGTCCTTTGGCCACAACAAATGTATATGGATGAGGCTAAAAAACAACTATCCAACTCTGCCTGTTACAAACAGTTGATATTCAACCCGCAGAGTTCATATCTTACCCAATATAATAAGATGATATTAAGTGCTTGGAAATCAAATACAATATCTAACTCAGAGAAAAAGTATCTGATAAAGGACAACCCTAAAGTAGCCACTTTATACTTTCTACCGAAAGTGCACAAAAATCCCTCAATACCTCCTGGAAGACCTATTGTGTCAGGAAATGACAACTTAACAGAAAATGCAAGTAAATTTGTAGACTTGCGATTAAGGGAATATCTCACAAGCATACCCTCATATGTACGTGACACAATGGAGGTACTGCAGCTGTTACAAAACATCAAATTATCAGAGGATATGTGGCTAGTAACAGCGGACGTCGAGTCCCTTTATACTAATATAAAACACGAAGATGGAATTAAAGCCATTAAATATTATTTGGCTTCAAATAATAACGATAACAATCTACATAATGACTTTATAATTCAACTCTTGAAATTTGTCCTGACTCATAACTTTTTCACATTTAATGACAGGTATTACTTGCAAACCCAAGGTACCGCTATGGGTACAGCGTGCGCGCCGACTTACGCGAATTTATTTCTTGGCTACTGGGAACTTTTCTATGTATTTTCTAATGAGCTCGAAAAATATACTGAACACATCCCAATGTGGTTAAGATACATAGATGATGTTCTTTTCATCTGGGAAGGGTCATATGAACAACTTGAAACCTTTATGAAGAGAATTAATAAAAATGATCTTAATATCAAATTAACTTTTGAGGCTAGCCAGCAGGAGATATGCTTTTTGGATTTAAAAATATTCAAAAACAATGAAGGATTCATCAATACTACGATGTTTAGGAAAGAAACATCAACTAACACTCTTCTACATCATTCCAGTGCCCATTCTCCAAGTACCCTGAAAGCAATACCATACGGGGAATTTCTGAGACTTCGTCGGAACTGCACTACCAATGAGATCTACATACAGGAAAGTGTAGCCTTAGCACAAAGACTAATGGCACGTGGATACAGTAAGAAATCCATAAAGAGAGCTAAGTACAAAGCACTCAGGAAAAGTAGAGATGAACTATTAATTCCAAAAAGTAAAACCCTCCAAGAGTCATGTCCTAGACTCATTACGACATATAACCCCCAGATGCCACATGTTATTAAAATTATTAATGACCATTGGAACATACTCCAAAATGATGAAACCCTTAAGCCATTAATAGGCGACAGAGTCTCATTAGGATATAAGAGACCAAACAACTTGAGAGACAAACTGGTATCTAGTCACTTCATAAGAACTGCAAAGAAAAAAGACACAAACCCAGGTATGTACCCATGTGGTACCTGCTCTGCCTGTAAATATGTTCTGAAAACAAAAACAATAACTAAAAAAACAGGACAAATATATAACCTCCAAGCACATTTCTCTTGCACCACGATAGGAGTAATATATGCACTCTACTGCTCTTGCCAAATGGCATACGTTGGCATGACAACAAGGGAGATAAAAACACGTATCTTGGAACATGTGTATAACATCAAATATGCCCGAAGAGATAAAGATAAAGGCAAAAAAATCACCTCTGTGGCCAAACATTTCCTATCACACCACAATGGTTCACCTATGGACCTAAAATACACTGTGATCCAAAAAGCATCTCTTGGCATAAGAGGTGGTAACATCGAAAAGGCCTTATTAAAAATGGAGTGCAAATGGATATACCACCTAAATGCGGTTAAACCGTTTGGCATGAATGACTTCAATAATTTTTTTGTATATATCTAACCCTTAAGTTAAAAAATCATATTCATCCAAAATTGTGTCTTCAATATTATATACTCACCTAAATTTGGAAAAAACACACATTAAGGTTATCATTAGAACAACCTACATAGGATAATTACTGTTAAACATCTTGGTTAATACAATAACCATTATAAGTGTATAAACACAGGGGATATTATCTAAAAAATGTAAGATTAGGGACTTAACCTCAAAGAATTAACTATATATTTTCTCTGTATCACAAAACGCAGTTAAATAACACACCAACTATAATAGCATACAGAATTAATTACCAATACGAGTTTTAGTCTCCTTTCTTTTACCGGTATTTACAATTTGCCACTCACTAATTTTGACATTTTCTTCTCCACTTTATTCGCTCAAAAAATAGGGGTACACCTCGAGCCCAACCCCACATCACTACACAACACTTTACAACAAAAACGCATCACTTCCCACTATAAATATCACATTTCATTCAGTGAAGAATATCACACACTTTCCTCCTTCACAGTACAGACTGATCATTGTATCATATTATCTCACATTTGGAAGATATTATAAACAAGTATATAATTTATTCAATCCTTTCCCTCATCTCCCTTCCACTTTTTTATTTATATACAGTTTTATCCCTCACAAATCACATTTCCTGTGTTTAATCTTATCACCCCTTGTCACATAGCACTATAGCCATTCTCTAACAATAAACCACACCTGGGATTCTAAATATGAATCTATAGTCGAGATTAAACTTCATTAATTTGTATTTACTAGCTCAAAAATTATCTCTCTTTGTGTATATATATATAAGGAGATTAAAATAAAATAGTCTAATCCAAGACCAAACGACAGGATACGTCCTATCCCACTATCAGTGCATTAGCCTAAAATTATATATACATCGATAGATGGAAATAAAAACAATGGAATATAGCACCGAATTCAATACATAACTATATGCAACCGGTTTTATTTGCTGTCCGGGTTCATACCAATTTTACCAATTTTTCCTTGTGAGTCCCATCTACATAATATACATTAAGAATACCAATCACGTTATTTTACTAAGTATAACTACTAATCTGCATTATATTGAAACTACAGCAGTATAAATTATAAAATAGTATCCCATATCGTGATCGGCTATTCCAACTTCCATCTATATATTAACAAATAAACATATCCACATAATAATTACATTATGACATTCTAGTATTTCCCAAATATGCTGCCATTATAAGCGGCAGTCTGTCTTACAACCCCTGAATAAACACGTTATATCCTGTAGTGCATCGGCACATAAATCGCAGATTTTATGCATTTGCTTGAAAGACCAAGATTCTAATTATACCATTGCGGTAAGACACAATAATTTACTATTAAGCAATAGTAAGGTATGATACAAAGTAATTCTTAAGTCTCAATGCCTCATGTTACAAACCGCAGTGATCATCCAATCATTGCTACTGAACACACATACCCCTTGTTTACTTAATGCTGATTGGTCCTTTACTGACATCACATACGCCCCCCTACTCACACGCCCTCCTCGCGTTACGTAATACCGGATGTCACTGTCTACTCATATGATTGACAGAATGAGCATCCAATCAGAGGCATTTAAAACGTAGAGGGACATCGAATCAGGGGCTTGTGGTGGGACAACCACCAACATAAATAACGCCGAGTAGCAGCGGCCCGCACCCCCTCTGAGGAAGCGTTCTGTGAAACGCGCGTCAGGGGTCCAGCAGGAGAAGCTAGTTCTCTCCTGTCTGTCGCTTTTTTAACTGCTTGCCTAGTTAATAATAGAATTTGAATATACCTATATATTTGTTGAAACCTGGTGCCTACTATTTACCTTTAAAAAATCATAACAACTTAAAAGTAAAATAGCCCTCGGATTGTAAGGGCTTAGCTTATCTTGCACAATAATATTGTGGGCATCAGGCTAAATACATAGAGCATTGCCGACTATATCTATTTAATGTAACTAGGTTTAAGTGTTTTTAACTCTTTCAGGCTACTTCTGTGTGAATGTTTGTTCCTAGTCGTAACAATAAAGTATTAAAGTATGAATGTAATGGAACATTTTAAACAAATAGAGTAATCCTCATATTTCATATGATTATTTGGAGTTAAAGAAATAATTTTCTTTGTGGTATTCTTTTCTAATAATCCTAAGTGTATCTCCTTGTACAATTAGTATTTCTAGTTGTTTAGTTCTACCCTCTAAGAATCCACATTAGATGTGTACCATAATTATTACAAGTGATTACTGAGTATTGGTATATTATATACCATATTTGATTTACACAATAGGTACAACATCTAATTACTGATTAACTCCTACTATCCCCCACCACACTTTTCAAATAATTTTGATTGTTGAATGCGAATCTGCTATGTTGTGTGAGCAATTGTTGTTTGTACATTTGACATGATTACTATTGGTGTCCATTAACTTGTACGTGTAATGTGACAGAGCAATGTTTAGTTCTCACGATATCGAGTATTAGATGAAAAATTAGTTTATTTTTCAGTTTCCATTGATCTCTATGGGGGAATCCATTACGCGGTCATGAATGCTCAAGTGAAATAAACGCGGTATTCGTGTTAACGCGATGCGTAACGACAATCTTTTCAGACTTGTAATACTTACGTTATGAAGAGTGTGCAATAAAAATTACGCATGCGCTATTAGAGCATAGCCATAACGCGAAACTCATAATCTAGGCGATTGTGCTCTCTCCCGTGGGTTGTGGCAGACACTGCACTAATTGGCTAAAATGCAATTCAATAGATAATAAATAAATAGCCATGTGATCAGGGGGCTGTCAAAAAAGGCTTAGATACAAGGTAATCACAGAGGTTAAAAGTATATTAATATAACTGTGTTGGTTATGCAAAACAGGGGAATGGGTCTATCTATCTTTTTAAACAATAAAAATTCTGGAGTTGACTGTCCCTTTAAATATGTTTGATTTGTTGATATATTTAAAAAAGTTAACGTGGTCATATTTAATGTATTTATGTATCAGCTTTGCCATTTTGGATTTTGGAGATTTTTTTCTCCCTGAAAGGTATGTAGACACATCTGTGAGGCTGACATTAAAGAAAATTAAAAAAGATTGAAACATTTAAAATTGTAATATAATGGATTAGATTAAAAGTGGAACACTATTGATGGGACAGAGTGGGATATCATGACCCTGCGTTAAAAATAGAGCATTATCTGATATTAGGGGGTAGATTTATCAATGGGCAGCATACGCTGTCAGCATTTATCATTTCACCAGGTTGGACATTTCCACTTAGGGGTGTACTCACTTTTGTTGCCAACGGTTTAGACATTAATGGCTGTGTGCTGAGTTATTTTGAAGGGAACAGCAAATTTACACTGTTATACAGGCTGTACGCTCACTACTTTACATTGTAGCACATGAAAAGATATAAAATATTTACAAAAATGTAAGGGTTGTACTCACTTTTGTGAGATACTGTATATATACACACACACCTTTGAGCTCATCCCAGTCACCTTGTCATATACCACATCCCTTGATATCACTGTTAAACCCTTTTATTAATGGGAATAAATATATTTAGTCTATGACATACATAATAACATAGTAAATGAGGTTGAAAAAAGAAACAGGTCCATCGACTTTCCCTCGAGCGCTAACATTTTGCTTTCCATTTGTAATATGGATGTCAAAATGTTAGTGCTATTGATTGCGCTCTAGAAATGTTTATGCACCATATCGCTAATATTTTTATGCTCCACTTGTAATCTAGGCCAAAATGTTTAATTGTGTGAAGTAAAAAAACTATGCAAAATTGTCATGAGATGCAGGACATATGCAGGACACAGCAATGATGGTACAACTCTATTTTATTACAGAGCATAGCAATACACATCCAGACAGGTTGATTGTACTAAACTAACTGCGACACAGACACCGGACCTAAGCCCCGCCCACATGCTAGTGACATCACATCCTGCTCTCATCACATCTTCCCCTTTTTCAAAGGCAAAGCATACATTCGCATATATTAAATAACAAGGTACACCAACAGGGTATACAACAACATTTTGTTTTAGAACATTATAAAAACAGATAGATTAGAAAACATGAACAAATAAATTACATCCTGACTTGGACATCGGGGTAGACTACCCTAGTCCACAGTGACCATGGGATTATTCTGCCCATACTTCCGGTCACTGTTCTAGCTAAAGTCAGTCCCTGTATCGGGCCGGAAGCCTCACCACTCTTCCGCTTGATGTAACTTTGCATGAACTGTCCTCTGATACAGAAGATGGTGAACAAGAGTCTGCTGGAGGCAAAGATATATCCCCGCTATGATCTTGCTGAGGGGAAGGCACCTCTCTTAGAACAGGGGATCCCACCGGCGGTGGTACTGAGGTATCCGGTTCCAGACTCTCAGGTACAGGCTGAAGATGTCTTCGGTTACGGCGTGTAACCGTCCCTCCCTCTGTAAGGACTGTGTAAGACCTTGGTTCTGGAGAGCGGCCCACTACCGTAGCAGGCGTCTTCCATTTCTTCTCATCATCCAGTTTAATTCTGACACTTTGACCCGCTTTCAGTTCCTGTAAAGGCCTGACAGAATGTCTCCTGTCGTAGAAGAAACGATAACCCTTTTTGGCCTCTTCATCCCTCCTAAGGACTTCGTCCCGAGGAACAGGGCCAGGCGGCTTGAAGACACCCACTGAGGGTAAAGTGGTGCGAATCTGGCGTCCTAGCATCAGCTGTGCCGGGCTAAACCCGGTGGCTTGAATGGGCGTCGCCCTGTATGACAAGAGGGCTAGGTACGGTTCAGATTGCTTTAGAATGAATTTTGTTGTTTGAACTGCCCTTTCAGCCATTCCGTTGGCCTGCGGATAATGTGGACTTGACGTGGAATGTACAAAATCATATTCCCTGCTGAAAGCACTGAACTCTGTAGAAGCGAACTGCATACCATTATCACTCACCAGCTCCATTGGAATGCCCCAGCGGGCGAACAAGCTCTTCAGGCGAATGATAACGGCCTGACTTGTGATATCATTCAGGGGTGCTATTTCCAAATACCTGGAATAGTAGTCGATAACAACAAGAAACTTTTTCCCGTGCAGTTCGCACAAATCAGCAGCTATTTTCTGCCACGGCCCCGCAGGCAGCGGAGTAGACATTAAGGGCTCCCTTCTCTGAGTAGGCCGGCGTTCCCGGCAAAAGGCACATTTAGACACGTGATTTGCAATGTCGGAGCTGATCCCAGGCCACCACACAGCTGTAGCTGCTCTTTCTCTGCACTTTGTAATGCCTAAGTGGCCATCGTAAATCCTGTTTAACATCTCCTTCCTCATGCTGACAGGAATTACAATACGGTCTTGGAACAGCACCAACCCCTCCAGCTCCGTGAGCTGCGACCTCTCTGGCTGGTAAGCATTTAAAGACATCCAGGCTGCCCGGCTCTCGGGCCAGCCATCTCTTATGTACCTTATAACTTCTTGCAGATCTGTGTCCAAATATGTCTCTTTCTTTATCTCTTCCAGTTTCCTTGAAGAAATGGACTTAGAGGCCAGAACTGAATCAACATACACTTTTACATCCGACTCTGTGGAGGATTCTTCAGCAGCAGCCAGCGGGAGCCTGGACAGTGTATCTGCCACAACCAGCTGCTTCCCCGGCACATGCACTGCCTGAACATTGAACCTGAGCAGTCTCATTAAAAGTCTCTGGCATCTCAAGGGTGTTTTGTCGATGTCATAAGAATTGATAAGAGGGACTAGCGGTTTGTGGTCAGTTTCCAGACTAAATTTCTCCAAACCCACTAGATAACGCTGAAAGCGCTCACAGGCCCAAACTGCAGCCAGGCACTCTTTCTCAATTTGAGCGTATTTTGACTCCGCAGCCGTCAGTGTGCGGGAACAGTAGGCGATGGGCTGTAGTTTGTTGTCATTCAGCTGCAGGAGTGCAGCCCCCAACCCATAACTGCTTGCATCAGCACTAACCACAGTCTTTTTTGAAGGGTCGTAGAACCCCAGCACTGGGGCAGACCCCAGCAGGGACTTAGCATGCAGGAACGCTTTTTCTTGTGAGGGTCCCCAAACCCAGGCAACATCTTTCTTAAGCAACTCTGTGATAGGGTGCAAAACTGTAGATAAATCTGGAAGAAACTTGCCCACGTAATTTACAAGGCCCAATATCTGTCTCAGCTCATGTACATCAGAAGGGCTTTTCATCTGTTCGATAGCCCGAATTTTCTCGGGGTCCGGCTTGATGCCATCCCCGTTGATGATATGCCCAAAGTAGCATAATTCAGTTTTCCTAAAATGACATTTTTCTTTATTCAGCTTCAGCCCAGACTCTTTGATAGCCTGCAGCACACAACTCAAACGCTGATCATGCTCTTCCACTGTAGACCCATACACTAGAATGTCGTCCATGACGACTGCTGTGCCCACGTGGCCACTCAGGAGAGAACTCATTTCCCTCTGAAAGATCTCAGGAGCGGAGGATATCCCAAAGGGAAGTCTGCAGAAGCAGAACCGACCTACCGGAGTGATAAAGGTAGTCAGTTTGCGGCACTTTGGATCCAGGGGGATCTGCCAAAAGCCGCTAGAAGCGTCTAATGTGGAAAAGAACTTCGCCCCAGCCAACTTCGGGGCTATATCTTCCAATGTCGGCAGCACAAATCTCTCCCTCTTCACTGCCTCATTCAACCTTTTCAGGTCCACACAGATGCGCACCTTTCCGTTTTTCTTTGCAACTGGAACAATGGGGGCACACCAATCAGTTGCTTCAACAACCTCTTCAATAACCCCCATAGACTTCATGCGCATGAGCTCTTTCTCCACTTGAGGCATAAGCGGGAACGGAATTCTACGAGGAGTAGAAATACTGTACGGGACTGCGTCACTTTTAAGTGCTATACGGACAGGTTTGCAGCTCAGTAGGCCCAACTCGCCAAACATATCTTCAGCGATCTCATTCACTCTGGCCACGAGGCCCAAGTCACAGGCTGCTTTTCTGCTCAATAAACTGTTAACACACTGACCTCGGATCACATGCACCCACATGGTGAACTTCCTTTGTTTGTACTCACAGCTGGCAAGAAATTTCCCCACACAATCAATGCGGCCACCAGGACTATGAACATTTGTAGTAACCTTCGCCAGCTGGGGCTGTCGAGGCAGTTTCATAAATTCAGCAAAAGACATTACAGTGATATCAGCTCCTGTGTCAATCTTAAAATCAACATTGGCTCCCATTACAGTAAAGGTAACTTTCCAATCTTCCTCTGAGCTTGTCCGTTCCACAACAGACCCCACAAAAGACACTTCCTGACCCTCCTGGTCACTGTCCACCTGCATCTCCTTAATGTATTCAGTTTTACACACCACTTCAAAATGGCCTATTCTGTTACATTTTCTGCATCTTTTATCTCTGGCCGGGCATATAGCACTCTGATCATGAGCCCGGTAGCACCGTGTGCATCGGCCATGTTGCGCCCATCCACTTCTAGGCCTTTCCAGTACTTTAGATCTACCGCTCAAACTGTGCCTTTCACTAGTAATTTTCCTAGACTGTTGCACTTCATCCACAATACTCTCAGACCTCAGATCAGCACTTTGCTTTTTCACCAGTTCACTCTGGCGGGCCATCCTAATAGCCCCGTCTAACGTTAAATCAGGCTCTAACTGCAGCTTCAGGGAGACTTCAGCATCTGCAATTCCAATAACTATTCTGTCTCTGATTTGCTCTTCTTTAGCAACACCAAACTCACAGAATTCAGCTAATTCATACAGGCTACGCACAAATGACTCCACAGATTCTCCCACACGCTGATTACGTTTGTGAAAACAAGCTCTCTCATGAATCACATTTCTTTTGGGCACAAAGTGGGCACTGAGTTTATCCATAACTATATCAAAGTTAACTTCTTCCCCTTCTTGGAAAGTAAAAGCATTGAACACTGGCTCTACATCTTTCCCCATAGAGTATAAAAGAGAATTAACTTGTACTTCACCACTCTCCTTGTTCAGTTTGGATGCAATCCTGAAGCGCTGAAACCGCTGACGCCATGTGGGCCAAGCTGCAGGCTGAGAAAAGTCAAAAGGCTCAGGTGGGGTAAACTTTGACATCGTCATCATCAGAAACAGAAGCGTAGTCCAGAACTTCTGACACCATGTCATGAGATGCAGGACATATGCAGGACACAGCAATGATGGTACAACTCTATTTTATTACAGAGCATAGCAATACACATCCAGACAGGTTGATTGTACTAAACTAACTGCGACACAGACACCGGACCTAAGCCCCGCCCACATGCTAGTGACATCACATCCTGCTCTCATCACAAAAATAATTTCATTTCATATTTTGTACACATTTCCTGTAAATTAACACTAAAAACCATGGGGTTTTCAATACTGAGTACAGGAAGCACACACTGCAAATGTCACAAGCCTAACCGTGCCACATTTGTATCCTGAATTGGCCTCAGCAGAAGTCCTAACTTACAGCAAAATAATGCTAGTTTTGCTAACAAAATGTTAGTGTTAAGCCTTATCTACCCCAGTATTTAATTTCCCCCCCTGGTCCAGTAATTTAATTCTGAAATGTAAGTCTTTCCAATCCTGAGTATAGGAAATGCAAACAAAATGACACTGGCTAGCCTTGTTTGGCAATTGAAAAACAATTGTAAGATAATTGTACCAAGATGTTAATGTATTTTAATTTATCGGAAGAATGCAAGAAATATTGTAATTACAAGGTGTTGTGTGTCCCATTAAATACCCTAACATTTGTGTAAAAACTGTGCTTGTGCCATTTTCCTAAGCATTTTGCAGAATGTTTAAAAACTGAACAGGGTGTTGTTAAAGGTTTTGTGCCAGCCTAAAAGGGGAGGTGGTCAGGGGGTTACTTGTGGGAACACTATAGTCGAAATTAAACTTTAATGATTCAGATAGAGCGTGCAATTGCAAACAACATTGCCATTCACTTCCATTTTTAAAATGTGCGCAATCATGTTATATGCACACTTTCTGAGGCATCAACTGCTACTGGCCCGAATTACAAGTTGTACAGTAAATCTGTTGCAAACACACCGCACGCAAAGTGGCTTTAATGCAATTTCCATTGTGCCGCTATTACAAGTTTCAATAAAACGTTCTTTTCACGTGTGTTATGCTGCATAAAGCACACAAACCAAGTTAAGACTTGCCGTGCGCGTGCACATATTCCCCCATAGAGATCAATGGAATTACCATCACATTTTCAAATTTCCCATTGAAGTCTATAGAGAAAAGAAAGTTATCAAAAAACACTCTAACATAAGCGCCTAGTCAAATATCGCCTAAACCGCCGTCTACCCACAACGCCAACACTAAATAAAGCTATTAACCCCTAAACCACCGTCCCCCACATCGCCAACACTAAATAAAGCTATTAGCCCCTAAACCGCCGTCCCCCCACATCACAAATACCTAAACTAAACTATCAACCCCTGAACCTAACACCCCCTAACTTTAGCAAAATAAAAATACACCTAAATTAACACTAATATATACTAACTACCTTAAAATAAATAAAAACCTACCTGCAAAACAAAATTAAAGCCTTAGTTTAAACTAAAAAAAACTAACTGTTTTACAAAAATAAATAATAGAAAAAATAAAAAAAGCAACATTACCAAAAAAAAACAGAAAACCTAACATTACCAAAAAATAATAAAACCTAACATTACCCAAAAAAACTACCATTACAAAAAAAACCACTAAAATTACAAAAAATAAAAAAAGCTACCATTACAAAAAATTTTTTTATCAAAAATAATAAAATGTATTTCTATTCTAATACCCCCAAAAAACACCCCCCAAAAATTTAAAAACCCCTAATCTAAAAATAAACTACCAATATCTCTTAAAAGGGCCTTTTGCAGGGCATTGCCCCAAAGCTAACATCTCTTTTGCCTTAATAAAAACAGCAATTACCCCCTAACATTCCACCCCCCCCCCAACCCCCCAAAATAAAAAAAACCTAACTAAAAAAATCTAATCTAACAATTGCCCTGAAAAGGGCATTTGGATGGGCATTGCCCTTAAAATAAATAAACACTTACCTGTGAAACAAACTTAAAACAAAATCATTATTTGTTTTACCAAAATAAATAATACAAAAAATAAAAAAGCTACATTACCATAAAAAATAACCTAACATTACTAAAAATAATAAAACTTAACATTACCAAAAAAAACTACCATTACAAAAAAACACTACAATTACAAAAAATAAAAAAAGCTACCATTGCAAAAAATAACAAACAAAATTATCCAAAATAATAAAAATTATGTATCCAAAAAAATCTGATTTTGCATTGTCTTTTTATTATACATTTGTTAATTACCGTATTTTTCGCAGCATAAGACGCACCTGACCATAAGACGCACCTAGTTTTTAGAGGAGGAAAACAAGAAAAAAAGTATTCTGAATCAAATGGTGTAGTAAACTATTTAATAAACTATAACAGAATAATAGAACAGTCAACAGTGGAATAAAGAACCATCATCAGTGTCATCAACAAATGAAGAGAGACTTTAAGCTTTCAAGTACTCTTCTAGTCTGTGTACCCCAAGAACTCTGAATCGCTAGAGTCAGAATTTAAGAAGCTGAGATCACAAACATCACTTTCTTCATCTTCAGCTAAGAAATCATCTTCGGTTCCATCCAAAGCATTGCTAATGCCACATTTTTAGAATGACTTACAACGATTTCCTCCTTCACTGAGTGCCATGATGTTTTCACCCATTCACAAACTTGAGTGATAGAGGGCCTCTTCATTCGTCCAGTAGGTGTCAGATCATGATTACCAGCAGCCATCCATTTGTTCCACTCCTCTCGCATAAAGACCTTAAATGGTTTGTTGATAGAAACGTCGAGAGGTTGCAGCTGGCTGGTAAGACCTCCCGGAATTACAGCTAGATGAGTCTTTACTTCTTTAAAGCACTTTTTTGTAGTTTCGCTAATATGTGCTCTAAACTGGTCAAGCACTAATAAGGCAGGTTTTTTCAGAAGCCCTCCAGGACGTTTGCACCACACTTTTTCAAGCCATATTCTCATTCCATTTTCGTCCATCCATCCTTTCTCATGAACATGTACAACAACTCCTCTTGGAATAACTTCTTTTGGAAATGTTTTCCTTTTGAAAATTAACATGGGTGGCAATTTTCATATTCTTCTGGCATTTTTTGCGCAATTCTAGTTTTGGTGCGCATAGCAAGGCCACATCGCCTCATAAACCTGTAGCACCATGATGGTGATCCAGTAAAATCATGAATGCCATTCTCTACAGCAATGCGTTTGGCTTCATATATTATCATTTTTGTAGAGACTGATAAGCCATTATTCCGGTGATGTGTGATCCATTCTTTCATGGTCACGTCTAACTGTGGCCACTTTGCAGCATGCCCACGAAAAGTGTGCTTACTTTTATTCGCTTTTTGCAGCTGATCCTCCTGTTTTCTCCACTCTCTTATCATTTTTTCAGTTGGAGGTGGCCCAAAATGTCTCTCTGCTGCTCGGTTTCCATGCTCCTTTGCATATTTTACTACCTCTAGTTTAAAAGGAATCTTATATGCTATTCTTTTCTGCTTTATCATCTTTGTACCAGTATCTACGGACAAGGTTTTCTGCAAGAAAATACAGTGATGAAAAAAACTGTCAGTAACACACACACATTCGCTCCATAAGACGTGTACACACTGTGATTGTGTTTGGTGAATAGCAGTGTTTTATGGAGGCTTTTAAAGTTTGAAATGAAATACCGTAAAGCATCTTGGATTTACCGGTATACGGATTTTGACTTCTGGACTTTCTGGGATATACGGTAGTGCGCTACGGCGAGGATACATTTTGCCGCCCCCCACCCCGATTATCCCCCATGATTACCGGTACATACCATCCCCATTGCTAGTTAAAGGGATATCAAACACCAATTTTTTCTTTCATGATTCAGACAGAGCATGCAATGTTAAGCAAATTCGATTATCAATTTTGTTTCTTCTCTTGCTATCTGTATTTAAAATTTAGGACTGTAAGGTTAGGAGTAGTCTCATTTTTGGTTCAGCACCTGAGTAGCTCTTGCTACCGTAATTGGTGGCTAAAATCAAACATACCGGTATACCGTATACAAATACGTTAAATACAGTAAATAAAGGACTGTAATGTTTAACCAAAACCCTAAACCAAAACCCTAACCCTAACCCCAAACCTAAACCAAACCCTAACCCTAAACCAAACCCTAACCCTAACCCCAAACCTAAACCAAACCCTAACCCTAACCTAAACCCTAACCCTAACCAAGCCCAAAACCCTAACCCCAAACCTAAACCTAACCCTAAACCAAAACCCTAACCCTTAAACCCTAACCCTTAAACCCTAACCCTAACCCAAAACCCTAACCCCAAACCCTAACCCCTAACCTAAACCAAACCCTAACCCCAAACCTAACCCCAACCCTAACCCCTAAACCCCAAACCCCAACCCTAACCCTAACCCCCAACCCTAACCCTAAACCCTAACCCTAACCCTAAACCCTAACCCTAAATCCTAACCCTAAACCCTAACCCTAACCCTAAACCCTAACCCTAACCAAGCCCAAAACCCTAACCCCAAACCTAAACCTAACCCTAAACCAAAACCCTAACCCTTAAACCCTAACCCAAAACCCTAACCCCAAACCTAAACCAAACCCTAACCCCAAACCTAACCCTAACCCCAACCCCATCCCTAACCCTAAACCCCAACCCCAAACCCCAACCCCAACCCTAACCCTAACCCCCAACCCTAACCCTAACCCTAAACCCTAACCCTAAACCCTAACCCTAAACCCTAACCCTAAACCCTAACCCTAAACCCTAACCAAACCCAAAACCATAACCCTAAACCTAACCCTTAAACCCTAACCCTAAACCCTAACCCAAAACAAGAATATTCATATCACAAAATAAAAATAGGGAGAAGTGTGTGTTAGGTACTATGAAACTGTAAACAATCAAACTGTCGGGTCCTCTGTTGTGCCGGTCATGTGACACACTCCCTTCTGCTTCTGCCCTCTGTGTTGTTCCGGTCATGTGACATGTGACACACAACATTCTGCAATGGTAGCTGATAGAACTTGCCGCTGGACTGGGCCCCAGATGGAAAGCAGGTCAGGATCCATTTAGCATATGAACATTAAAACACTTTATTGGAGCTTATTAAAATTTAAATCCATAGTGGCAAAAGACATCCAGCATGTCCGCCGGATCAGCGGACATGCTGGATGTTTTTTGCCACTATGGATTTCAATTTTAATAAGCTACCGTAGGTACCGTAATCCGGTAATCAACCTGAAGATTTATTTCAAACAGCTTCCATTACCTCAATCCGGAACGGTATTCATGATAAATCCATTTAAAGGATTCATGGCAGGCAGACACAAAATGAGAGGACAGCCTGCCATGAATCCTGGATTTATCATGAATATCGGTCCAGATCGAGGTAATAGAGGCTGTTTGAAATACTGGTAAATGTATTGGAAGTTGATTTGCCCTAAACGTTTGTTTTTAAATGAACACGAGCGGGAGGGGGGGGCGAATCCTCTCACCTGTTGCTCTCAAAGTACCCGGTACTAGATGCAGATAGTATACCGGGCCTTTACATAGGAGCTTCCGGTTCACTCAATTCAGCCCCCAGGCTCCGGCAGATTGTGCAGCCAAGTGAAGTGCTTGAAAAAATATACTGGTATTTTAAATCACTATACGGCACACCATTAGTAAGTAAGCAACGCTTGCTACAACTACCCAGTGTCAGTTAGACTAAAATACAAGCACAGGGCCTGCATTCGCACCATAAGACGCACAGACATTTCTCCTTACTTTTGAGAGGGAAAAAAGTGCGTCTTATGGTGCGAAAAATACGGGTATGTAATTATATTCTGTATTTAATGGTTCTTTAAGGAATGAATCCACTTTGATCCTTCTATTTTTCCTGTTAGTTATTATGTGTTAACTCTCTTTCCAGGTATGGAGATGTTGTCCTGATGGAATTGATGCACCTGGATACCCTTTAACAGCTCAAAGGCTGATTATCCTGTCAGTCTTTGGGTAAGTCTGTGGCACATAATGTTATTATCCATCTCTGTTTGGGCTGGTGATCTGAGTGACTCACTAGTTTCTGAACTGATTGATTTCCAACCTTGGGGCATAGGACAAACCCGGCAGCAGCTCTTGGCAGGTGCAAGTGGCTGAGGTACTGTGAAGGATGTGGCTATTTTGGGAGGAGGATACCTTGGAGGCAGTAACAGCTTTGTAATGGTAATAATGTCTCAACCAACTGTCCAATGAGCTGCTATATAGTCTCATGGGTTTACATTCCCAGCTGGTGTAAAAATGGGTATTGGCTCTCTTTTGGTCAATTAAGGTTGTATTTTAGGGTTCTGTTGCTTGTCAACATAATGTTAATACATTATAAGGTTTAATAAATAAAATATTTATTCCACCTAAGAGTTGTAATGTATTTTATTTATGCATCTTAGAGAAGAAAATCAAGTCACCTTACACTTGTCAAAGTCACTGTAAAAATCTATGTTTGTGTTCCTTTAAGAAAAAGAATTAGTTTTTTGACCTTTTCAAATTATTACAGTTAGGCTGAGAGACACAAAAGATGGAACAAAAAATACAGAGGCTGATGTGGGGGTGGATTTACCTTATCAGACACTTAAATGTGGCATATATTGTGTCTCATAGATTTTAAGTTACACTCAGGTCAAATGCATTTTCTCACTCATTGTGATGTTTTGTTTGTGCTGTAGATATTATCTTTAATATAATACATAGATTCCCATGGTTTCACATATGAGTGCGTAGGCCTAAGGAATCGGCTAAAGCCAAACAAACTGATGCTCAGCCTCTTTATAAAATTTTCACTTTAGAAAATTAACCTTTAAAAACCTGTGGTTAACAAAACCCTAAACTGTTTTATTCTGCACTCTAACTCAAATGTTTTACTCAACAACTTCAGCACTGCAAATTGTTCAGGAGAAAACAATGTAGAAGCTTTTGTATGAAATTATTATTTTTTGTTTGTGAAAGAAAATAAACGATGTAGTGTTGTCAGTCAAATTCAGCCCACTTATGCAGACCTCTCGAAGCTGGACTTAAAGGACCAGTCAGAACAGTAGATTTGCATAATCAACAACTGCAAGATAACAAGACAATGCAATAGCACTTAGGGGCCCATTTAACAAGCTCCGTATGGAGCTTGTGGGCCCGTGTTTCTGGCGAGTCTTCAGACTCGCCAGAAGCACCAGTTATGAAGCAGCGGTCTAAAGACCGCTGCTCCATAAGGCTGTCCGCCTACTCTGAGCAGGAGGACAGGAATCGGCAGAAATCAACCCGATCGAGTACGATCGGGTTGATTGACAGCTCCCTGGCTGTGAGTCTGCAGGGGGTGGCGTTGCACCAGCAGCTCTTGTGAGCTGATGGTGCAAAGCTGAATACAGAGAGCGTATTGCTCTCCACATTCAGCGAGGTCTTGCGGACCTGATCCGCAGTGTCGGATCAGGTCCGCAAGACCTTTCATAAATAGGGGCCTTAGTCTGAACTTCAAATGAGTAGTAGATTTTTTTTCTGACAATTTTAAAAGTTATGTCTTTTTCCACTCCCCCTGTACCATGTGACAGCCATCAGCCAATCGCAAATGCATACACGTACCATGTGACAGCCATCAGCCAATCGCAAATGCATACACGTACCATGTGACAGCCATCAGCCATTCACAAATGCATACACACTTATTCTTGCACATGCTCAGTAGGAGTTCGTGACTCAACAAGTTTAACTATAAAAAGACTGTGCACATTTAGTTAATGGAAGTAAATTGGAAAGTTGTTTAAAATGGCATGCTCTGGTATGTTCTGGTGCTGGTTCCGGAGGAGGAGCTCAGGTGTGTGGTCAGGTGCAACACCTGCTCTGATTCTTTCTTCCCTGCAAGCATTTTGGCGAGCAACCCGCGCCTCAACCCTTAGACCCTGGGCGGCTTGCATAGCTAATTATATTATAGCTACTGGAGCCTACACAGTGCCCTACCAATGCACTGTGCTGCAGGTGGCAGCAGCTCTAAGGACGCTAACCTGGTTTAAATATACATATAATAATCTGCAAAGGAAGTTTATTCTAAAGAGAAAAAGAACTGAAGGACAAAATCTTGTTTAGCACTCTTATCCAGCACAACAAGTAACTTATATAATTCTCTCCCACGGATTTCCTGGAAAGATGTGTGTACTGGCTCAATACATTCTACTTATCAGATGACTGGCCGGGAGTCGAGGTCTGTCTGATATCGGGGGTCCGTTGGAGACCAGCGGTTACTCCTCTTTCCAGGTTTGTTAACTCTGCCGGCACTGTGGGGAAGGCCTAATTGGCTCTGGAGGGCGTCGGGCTGTTACCTGGTTCATTGCCTGGCTTTCCTACTTTGAGAGCTGTCCCGCCCCGGAGCTTAGGTTTCCTTGTTCTCCTCGACTGCCTGGATTCACCTGAGCTGACGGCTGCATGCTGTTTTTCTGTGCTCTCGACGACGAGGGGAATAGAGAAGCGAAGCGGAGCTACATTCCTTTTGGCCCTGAGGTCCCCTCCCACTGTTGCTGCGTCGGGGGACTGGATCAGTGTTACCTGCCAGGTCATTTTGTTGCTCAAGGCTGCTGCTTTCTTCTATCGGATACACTGGACTCAGTTTACAAGGGGCACACAGCACTCTGTAGTGCTACCTGTTGATTTGGCATCCTCCCCTCCCACCGGTGCTGCGTGAGGGGTTTGTATCAGAATTGTCTGCCAGGTGGTTTCGTTGCACCAGGCTGCTGCTTTCCTCTATTGGCTATGCTGGACTTGGCCCACAAAAGGCACACAGCATTCTTCAACGTTACCCACTGATTTAGCACCCCCCCTCCCACCGGTGCTGCGTGAGGGGGTCTTATCCCCTTGAGCGGACTTCTCTCATTTTTTCTCTAAATAAGAACTGGTAATGTACTGGACATTTACTTGTTAGCTGCCTACATTTATCTTTGCCTCGAATAATAGCTTCATATCACCCACACTTGGTAACAATAAATTGTTCTCTGTGTTATACCTAAAACTACTTGGGCTAAACATAATTAGACCGATATTGGGTCCTAAGCCCTCTGTTCTTCTTGAATATTACACTTTAAGAATAATAGTTACATGTTACCCACGTTTGGTAACAATAAATTGTTCTCTGTGTTATATTTAAAATTACTTGGGTTAAATGTAACTAGACCGATATTTGGCCCTTAGCCTTCTGTTTCTCCTAGATATTACACTCTAAAAATAGTATTTGAGAGAATGGGCTAAGATGCTAACGCATTGGGGCAAATGCAGATAAGCTGAAGAGTATAAGTTTTAACATGTAACTTGTTATTTACTGGAACTTATTGCTATAAGGTCTTAACCCCCTATTACGTCCTACGTAGTGTAGCATAAACCTGAATGAATAAGACAACACACCATGTTGGGAGAGAAAGACCGGTCACGGTCACGTTTATTGAAATAAACGGATAACTAGTGCCTAAGGTGTTATCCAATTATCTTAGGCACTTTAACTCTTAATACCAAACTTGGCAACAAGTTCGTAACACAACGTTGGCGGCATCTTTCCCTAACCTAGCCCCTTTAAGCAGATGGTCAAGGCCCCTTTCGGTGTTTGCAGCGTGACACCCGGCTGTTCACGCCCAATGGCACTGAGAGAGAGCTGTGATGGTTTAGAGGTATTCGGTCTTATTTGCAAGGGAGAGGACCCCCAGGCCGGCGCCTGGCGGGCGTAACCCCTCCCCAATTTTAGACCGTCACTCTTCCCTCTCAGTGCCCGCTCCCCAGGGCCCTGACCACCCGCCTGCCAAGGCATCCATCCAACCTGGTAAGGTAACCCCCATCAATCGAATCGTACAACCCTATTGATAGAGGTGGATGACTATATTAATAACCCGGTCTTACAAAAAGCTAGCTCAATTAAACCTACCCCAGCCGGGTTAACTCACCCTACCAAGCCGCATCGGCGCCAATCCACAGCTACTCCAGGGACGGGTGGGCGGGAAACTTTCTCCTTGAAGTCTGGAACCGAAAAGAGGCCGGACACCCTGCTGCAGGACCCTATAAAGGTAAGCACAGACACCTCCTCCTCTCCTGCAACATTGTAACAAACACACTCTACCATCCTCCAGACTTCAAGTTGGTAATCCCTTAATGTTGTTACAGGCCCACTAGAGGACCCTCCACTCTCATAAGGTCTTAACCCCCTATTACGTCCTATGTAGTGTAGCATAAACCTGAATGAATAAGACACACCATGTTGGGAGAGAAAGACCAGTCACGGTCACGTTTATTGAAATAAACGGATAACTAGTGCCTAAGGTGTTATCCAATTATCTTAGGCACTTTAACTCTTAATACCAAACTTGGCAACAAGTTCGTAACACAACGTTGGCGGCATCTTTCCCTAACCTAGCCCCTTTAAGCAGATGGTCAAGGCCCCTTTCGGTGTTTGCAGCGTGACACCCAGCTGTTCACGCCCAATGGCACTGAGAGAGAGCTGTGATGGTTTAGAGGTATTCGGTCTTATTCGCAAGGGAGAGGACCCCCAGGCCAGCGCCTGGCGGGCGTAACCCCTCCCCAATTTTAGACCATCACTCTTCCCTCTCGGTGCCCGCTCCCCAGGGCCCTGACCACCCGCCACAAGAGCCAGGCGTTCTCTTGCCGCCACACACAAAACCAACAGGCACCTATAAATAGCATAACATGTAAAAAAACTGTACAAATAACTTCAATAACAATTAACAATCAAAACTTTTTTTTTTTTTTTGCAAAACTAAATTACTCTTAACAAAGCGCTCCTAATGTCTTTTAGGAATATGTCCAACCCAACATCCGTCAGGTGTACCCCATCGGGTCGAAACAGGTCCTTTTTGTCGGCCGTTATTCCATCGTGACGAATCACGAAGCCCCCCAGGGCTGTGACCGCTCTCCCCAACTCTCTATTGACCTTCTTTCACACGTTATAAGCCACTTTCTGGGTCACAATGTGCCTCCAATGCAGCCGAGCAACCACATTGGACCACCCTATTTTGACCTCCTTCAACCACGTGTGAACCCACTTAATATCGGCTGTCATCCTTTTAATAAGGTCCAAAGCCGGCAATGGTCCTAAGTCATTACCTCCCAGGTACAGCACTATCACGTTAGGCTGCCCCCACCTTTTCTGTGCCTCCTGCAACAATGCTGGCAAATCGTCCCACACAAGGCCCCTGCGTCCTAACCACCGGAAGTTGGCCCTGGACGTTTGGAATCCAAGTTGTTGCCCTTCCGGCGTCCGCAGTGCCCTGATGGACGCCCAATGGATAAAGGAGTGGCCTATTATCCATACTCGAACCGTGGGTGAACTTCCTAATGTACCTGGTGAAACAGATGACACCCTATTAGCCGGTCCAAGCCCTGACCCATAACACAACCCCACCGTTCAATCCCTTGTCAGCTGACCCCCAACCCACACCAACCCGCCACCCCTTGGGGTACCCCTTCGGGACCCCACATATAACCTCTAATGGTCCTGATCCACATCCGCCTTAGGAATGTGTTCCTGGTGTGGGCCTAATATACACTTTAAACTGCGCTGACCTCCACCTACCCAGACGCTTAATCTCCGCTGAGGAGTCACCCTTCTCTGCCGCACTAGTCGCTGTGCCAATCCTAAATGAATGGGCAGCGATTCTTTTGGGATCCAAGCCCGCCATCTCAGCCGTTTTCGTGAATACCCTACGAAACTGAAATACAGACAATGCTGACCCATCCTCGTGTACGAGAAACTGGTCACACTGCCCAGGACGGAGTTTTGAAAACTCCTCTACGCAGCGCACTGGACAGCATAACGCTTCTTCCTGACTGGCCCTAGGGACAAATAATAGCACCCCTCCTTGTGCCAACTGCACATGCTCCGCCAGGACCCCCCCTGTGCCCTTCCTTTTGGATTATGAGACTAACTCGCTCACCCGAAGGGCCCCGGCAAATGCTATTGCAAAAGCCGTTCGAAAGAGCAATCTCTCGTAATCAGACTTACACACCTCTTGTAAACCAAGCGCCAACTGACTTAGTCTACTGGCTGTAATAGGTTCCCTGGGGTCCTTAACCCTGGGAACCATTCTCCCCCAACCCTTCAGTACTTTTTGAACCAGAAAAGTCCTAGAGTGGTCCCCGAAGCTGAGTGCCCTGTTAAAGAATGCAACTGCTGACAGCCTACCCGCAGCTCCAGCCTTGCTAACTCCTTCCCAGCCTTCATCAGCTGCCAAAGATAAGATGGGCACATTAGACCCTCCTTCACCGCCCTGGGTGCTGCTTTCCTAAACTGCCCCCAATTGAATCGAGAGAGAGCATCAGCGATCACGTTTTGCACTCCCGGGACGTGTTTGGCGGTGAAACAGATGTTGAGCTGCAAGCAGCGCAACACCAGGTGCCTCAGATAGCATACAACATTAGGTGAAGCCGCAGACAACCTATTAATGGTGTACACCACACTCAGGTTATCTGTCCAGAATACCACAGACCAGTTTGATAACTTATCCCCCCATATTTCCACCTCTACAATTATCGGAAACAGCTCCAATAGCGTCAGGTTCCTGACGCACCCAGCCTCTATCCACTCGCTGGGCCACGGAGCCGCACTCCATTCCCCGTCCAGGTATGCTCCATAACCGGAGCCCCCTGCCGCGTCCGTGAAGAGATGCAGGAGTTGATTGGAAACTGGTAGGTGCCTCCAAAGGCAAACCCCGTTGAAGTTTACCAGGAAGCTTTCCCAAACCCCCAAATCCTCCTTTATCTCAGCTGTTACACGCGCCCATTTTGCTCGCCCAGAAGGACCTTTCAATTGGCCTTCCAGGCGGCAATTGAAAACCCTACCCATGGGGATCACCCGCCCCGCAAAGTTCAGGAGGCCCAGCAATGACTGGACCTCCCTAATGGGGACCCTCTCACTCCCCATGAATGATCTGACCATCTGCAACATCCGCTGCACCTTGTCTTCAGGCAATCTGCAGACCGCATGCACTCTGTCAATTTCTATCCCCAGAAATGTTATAAACGTACTGGGACCCTGCGTCTTATCGTCCGCCAGTGGTACCCCAAAATGTGCCATCATGTCTACCATGACTTTCATGAGCTGTTCGCACTCAGTGCAACCAGCTCTCCCTACCAAAAGGAAGTCGTCAAGGTAATGGGCAACCGCCCCACCCCCAGACGCCGTCTCGACTACCCAGTGCAGAAATGTACTGAAACACTCGAATAGCGAGCAGGACAAGGAACACCCCATTGGGAGGCACCTGTCCACGTAGTAAGAACCCTCAAACTTCATCCCTATAAGCCTAAAAGCTGAAGGATGAAGTGGCAACAGCCTAAATGTGGACTCAATGTCCAGCTTCGCCATCATTGCCTCAGGGCCGCATGCCCTGACCACCTCTAGAGCATTATCAAAAGATTGATAATGCACCGAGCTGAGTTCGGGGTAAATCGCGTCATTGACCGATCCCCCTTTTGGGAAAGACAGGTGATGAATCAATCTGAATTTCCCCGGCTCCTTTTAAGGCACCACCCCCAAAGGTGAGACCACTAGGTCTGCAATCGGAGGCTCAGCGAACGGACCGGACACCCGCCCCATCGCCACTTCCTTCACCAATTTCTCTCTCACCACGTGAGGGAATTCGTAAGCCGTTTTTAAATTCTTGTGCCCTTTTGTTCCCAGGACATCCCTTGTAACTGGTATCTCAAAACCCCATTCCAGACCAGCCTGGAGCAGATCAGCTGCCCCCCGGTCTGGGTAATTAGCTAGCCATGCTAGCATTGGTGACAGCTTAAGAGGGGTTGGGGCCCTTGACCGCAACTCCTGGTTTCTGAGCTGGTTTAAGCTGCCCTTGCTCCTTGCATTTAACACAATCAATTCCTGAGTGGGGGTCCCCGCAGTATCTACAGATGTGCCGAAAGGAACAACCGCTCCCCCTGTCGCACAACTTGTCCTGGAATTTCCAGCACTCGCGCCCCCACCTACTAGACCTTGCGCCCTGCCGTGGCAACCCCTGCCGCGCCTGGGCGGGGGGCGTGGTGCCCCCTTCCAGCCCTAATTTCGACCACAAGTGCATGTCCTGCGTGCCGAAATGCAGTAAGGCATTCCCAACCATTTTCCTCCTGAAGGCCATGTCATACTCTCTCCATGCCCCCTCTTTGAATCTAACGTGGATATCCTCAATAGTATCCTGGTACTTAAAGAGGTTGTGGCCCTGCAGCGGCCACCTATCAACGTAACAGGCCGCCAGCACCCTGAAACATTTAAGCCATTCTTCGTATGTTTCAGGCCTGCGCACCCTTTTCGGCCCTGACCCATCCAGGGCTCTCTCTTTCGCCCGAAATGCATCCAGTGAGAGGTCGAAAATATTCACATATCGACCCGCCTGTATCTTTTTTACTACTTTTGTCTTGAGATGGCCGTACAATGAATGGACTAGGCACGGGTATGTGTCCCCTTGCGCAGCCACCTTACGCGGCATAGCGGCCCCGGGCACGCTGCCCCCAGGCCCACTCGGACCGAGCTCCTCCTCCACAGGCCCTGGCCCTTTAGCCCTATCCTTCGCTTGCCCTGCCGCCATTTTCTTGATCCATCTAAACATCCTACGCTGCCCTTTCCCAACTAGCCCCAGGTCCTCCCCACTCTCTGAACCCGACCCACTAGTTGAAGACCCTGTGTCAGCGTGTAATGTTTGGTGTGCATAGAACTCACGATTCCCAGGGCGGTCTGCGTCGAAGGGTGCCTGTGCCGCTGTTCCTGGATGAACCGACTGTTCCCTGCTCGGCCCTGCCACCACCAGTGCACTGGAAGCCTCAGATGCCATCGTCGACGTAGTCCTGTTGTGCACCTGTGGAGACAAAACAACTTGGGGAGTACTCTGGCCGACAGGTGGTGTGTCAAAGGAACTATTCCTCCCATCCACCCTCTGCTCCCCCCCAGTATTCATCCCCAGAGCTGCCGAAATGGCCCTCCTTATTATGGCCTCCTGACCAGGCCCCTCCAGGGCGTGGGCACTCAACCCTTGGGGGGCCTGTTGCCTAGCCACCTCAAGCAGCGCAGCCTCTACTGCCTTTTTTATGATTTCCTCTTGCACCAAACCACCATGCCCTTGGGCATCATTCGCAACACACATGGGCAAACCTTGCCTCATATCACACTGCTCCCGGTTCGCATAACCCAAACATCTGTGCCCCCCGTGTATCGCATCAACATTCATCCGTAACATGTGTTATCCCCACATGCGACCACCCTCTGCCCCTAGTGGCATGCCCCACAAGCGTACCACTAATTGTATCCACAATTACCCCCTGAGTACTCACAGCAGACCCAGCCATACGAATGCGGCCACCAGCGCCACCATGCATGCCCGCTTGCGCCCCTGACTGAGGTCCCACCACGCTTGAGCCAGCCTGCCAACTCACACTTGGCCCATCTACTCCAGCCACACTCGCTTCACTCCTTAGGCTGCAAGCGCCAATACCCATGCACGCATGCGCAGACGTGCAAGGCCCTCCGACCGCCGCACACGCATGCGCGCTTGTACTGGGCCCTTCACCTCCACTGCCTCTCAGCGCCTCCGCCTCACCAGCAGACCCGGCCGCCCCCGGTAAGTGCACCTGCTGCCCTCCTAAGCCACCCTTTGGCCCACCACCCGCGACCGGAAGCCTCCCCAAGTTACCTGGGCCGCTCCAGTCGCGCGTGGCATCTCCTCCTCCACTGGCCCGCCCTCCAAGATGGCGGCCGAGATCCTCCTCCTCAGATGAACTGGAGGAGTACATTGCACGCAATCCGCCATCTGAGAGGGCGGGTCCCGCTGCGCTCTCTGAAATGCCTTGCTCGTTAGGCCCCGAGCACCCGGCCTCTGCACCTGCCCCACCACCGGCAGCCTGGGCCGCGATCTCGCTCTGCCCATGCCCAGGGGGGAAATAGCCGTCGACAATGATTGGGCCAAGGCCAAGACCGCCACCATGGCTGCCTGTGTGAGCGCAGGCAATTGCGCAGCAACATCGCCTCCCATGTCACTGATAGATGTCCCTAACACCAAAGGGCCCCCCCTGACCCCACTAGGCCCGGACCCAACCTCACCCCGGCCTACACCAGGCCGAGATTGGCCCTCCCCAGTAGGGGCCGAAACAACTGCTCTAGATTTGGGCCCTGAGCCCCCCCTCCCACCCTTGGCAGGCCCCTTCCCTTTATTAAAACTCCTCTGAGGCCTATCTTTCTGGGGGGTGGGGGGTACCACATCATCAGACCCATGCTCCTCCATCTGTCTTGCAGGTCCTTTCTTTCTGGAAGCCAACTCCACGACCTCCCTGTATCTCTTAGGTGGCAGAGATTTCCTCCTGGATCTATCCATTTCCAAATATTCCCTCAGGGACACAGCAGAAAACTTTCTCCTTGAAGTCTGGAACCGAAAAGAGGCCGGACACCCTGCTGTAGGACCCTATAAAGGTAAGCACAGACACCTCGTCCTCTCCTGCAACATTGTAACAAACACACTCTACCATCCTCCAGACTTAAAGTTGGTAATCCCTTAATGTTGTTACAGGCCCACTAGAGGGCCATCCACTCTCATTTCCTTAAGTTTTTTATCAGATTGCTTATAACTATTCAAAGCATATGTATATGGGTATAGTCTGAATTACTTTTTTTTACAGGAATATGCAATATGCTTGTTTTGATTTAAGGTTTCTGCAGGAGGTTTCTAACTTATAGGACTAACTATGAGGTATTAATAATATAAAATCTCCTAAATGTATACTGTCTTTTCCTTGCTTAAAAAAGACTGACTAAAGGCATTAGCTTTTTTCACATTATACAGTTTTCTATTTACAAGGGTTATTTAGGTTAGTCCACACTTTGCCAGATATTAAAGAATTTCTCCTGCCAAATAAATATGAGCTAATAAACAATCTAGGAAAAATAAATCAGTGTTTTGAGGTATAAAGTATTACTTATTATCTGAACCCTGCCTCTCTAGATTTCGTATAATATCACAACTGCGGCCTCAATTTATGTATGTATGAGAAACGATCTCTTTTGCTCTCCCCATGATTGTCTTCTGTTATTAATTCACCCCCTTGACTGGGAGGAATTTAATATTTTATTTTTTTTCTCACGCCAACTAGTGCTATTCCCTCACTTCATCACCTCACTTTCCTTTAATCTCCCCATAGGGGGCTTGTCCCCCCATCTTTCACGTTATTAGGCACCTTTTTTTTTTTCCCCTTTTTTTTTCTTTTCTCTTCACATTTTTCACAGTCTATGGATACATTTCTTCACTTGCACCCTAAGGGGCATATTTATCAAAGTCTGGCGGACCTGATCCGACACTGCGGATCAGATCCGACCTCGCTGAATACGGCGAGCAATACGCTCGCCGTATTCAGCATTGCACCAGCAGCTCACAAGAGCTGCTGGTGCAACGCCGCCCCCTGCAGACTCGCGGCCAATAGGCCGCCAGCAGGGGGGTGGCAATCAACCCGATCTTACTCAATCTTACTTGTGTTTCTGGCGAGCCTGCAGGCTCGCCAGAAACACGGGGCATCAAGCTCCATACGGAGCTTGATAAATATGCCCCATAATCTTCACCCTCAGTCATGGCGGCTAGACAAAGGGACAAAAAAAAAAAATATTAATGAGGCCCTTGCAGAGGTGCAGACACCCTCTCGTAATGTATTGCTTACACAGGACTGCAATGATTTGCAGTCCCTAGCTAGCAATATTTCTGAAGCTCTCTCACCCAAACTAGATGCTCTTAAAAATGAGATTAAGCAGGATATTGCACTCCTAGCTATAGAAGTTAAGCAATTTGCCGGAAGGCTCTCTGAAGTAGAACAGAGAGTATCTGAACGTGAGGATTTTACCTCAAGTCAGAAGGATACGCTCAAAGCAACTACTTCTGCCCTTTGAAATAATGAGCACTGAATCAGATCAAGAAGGGAGATATCTTATAGTAAAAATTAAAATTGCCAATACTCTTTACACACTATGTAATGTATATGCCCCGAATGTTTTTAATTTATCTTTTTGGGAGATACTGCAGGCCAGGCTCATGGAGTGTGCAGAAGGTTTTTTAATAATGGGCGGAGATTTCAATATGGCTCCACAATGGATAGATTGAGGCAAAATTTTGCTCTCAAAAAGACTAAAAGGGACAATTTAGAGGCAAAACTTTTCTCAAGGATGTTTAGTAATCTCAAAGTTCATGACATATGGAGATTACAAAATCCTGATACACGTGATTATACATGCTTATCAAAAGCATATAAATCACTGTCACGGATCGATCTATTACTGTTGGGTGAATGGTTATGTAAACTGAAAATCACTGCCCAAATTTTACCTATTGTTATGTCTGACCACACTTCTATTTGTCTTAAGTTCCAAACAGACGTCCTCTCCCACAGGAATAATCGTTTTTTCTTTCCCACATATTTAGCGTCTGATGTTAAATTTAAAAAGCCAAGTTTAGGGAATTCACATTATTTAACTCTGAAGCTTTGAATCGACCTGCTCTTTTCTGGGAAACTGCTAAGGCAGTTCTAAGGGGGGAGATCTTGGCATATACTATTAGCCGAACCAAGACGTTTAAAAGACGGGAGAACGAACAGTTACAAATGCTTACAACTTGTATCTAACTGAAAATACACAGCAGAATTGGGCTAAATATATTGCAGCATTCGGTGAGAGGGACTCGTTGTTTTTATATAAGTCAACACAAAAATATATTAGATTCTCAGCAAAACTGTATAGGCACGGGAATAAAACAGGGAAACTTTTAGCAAATCTTCTTAAACAGGAGAAAGGTACTCAGATGATAGATTCCTTAAATGTTGAAGGTCAAACAGTTAGGTCATCTGAAGACCTTGTCCAAGTTTTCTTCAAGTACTACACTGATATATATTCCTCTAGAATTTCTAACACCATGGAACGAGAGAATTTCTGGAGTAAAATCTCATATCCTTCACTATCCTCTGTTGCATTTGAAGAGTTGTATTTTCCTATAACTGAGTTGGAAGTGACTAATACAATTCAAAACTCACCTCATAACAAAGCATCCGGCCCAGATGCACTCCCTAATGAATTTTATAAAATGATATCTGCTAGCATAACACCTCATTTAACTGCTTTATTTAATCATATATATATATATATATATATATATATATATATATATATATACACAAGGCAATGAGCCCACAACTAACTTCCTAGCATCTTACACAACGTTGCTATTAAAAAAAGGGAAAGATCTGGCTATGAAGGAATCCTATAGGCCTATTGCTCTCATGAACTCAGATTATAAATTACTAACCTCTATTTTAGCTCAACGGTTGCAATCATCTCTACCATCTATTATTAATTCGGACCAAGCCGGATTCATGAAGCACAGAAATTCCTTGGCTAAAATAAGAGAACTCTTTCTTACTATAGATTATCTCAGGGCAAGCGAGGGGTCAGATCATATAAGGAAGGGGCCTAACTCGGATATGGCAATTCTAGCCATAGATGCAGAGAAGGCCTTCGATTCGGTCCACCCTGATCATTTGCTATTCACTTTAGAACAATTTTGCCTGAAAGGAAACTTTATTAAGTTTATTGCAAAGTTATGTCAAACTGCCTCTACAAGGATGGTAGTCAATGGATTCCTTTCTCATGATATAAGAATGCATAAATGAACTAGGCAAGGATGTCCTCTCTCTCTGCTTCTTTTTGACATTGCTATTGAACCACTCGCTATACTAATTAGACAACAACTTGAGGGAATAAAGATAGGTACATATGAGTTAAAAATTACACTATACGCAGATAATTTCCTGATATATATGACCAATACAAATACGAATATACCTAGACTTCTTTTAATTTTACAACAGTTCGGATCCTTCTCTGGATACAAGGTAAATATTACAAAGTCAGAACTTCTTTGGATCAAGCAGACGAGGGAATCCTATACAAAAGTACCTTTTTCTATAGTCCAGGGCTCATTTAGATACTTAGGAATAATGGTATCCTCTAACCCCGATACCTGGTACTCATTGAACATTACCCCAATTATAAACAATATTAAAGGTACCCTTAAAAACTGGCATAACCTACCTCTTTTTTATCCGGACGTATAGCAGCATTTAAGATGATTCTCCTTTCCAAATTGCTTTATATCCTTCAGAATACACCCCTGTTATTGACAAGGAAAGATCTATTGCTTTGTAATTCCTTCTTGCGATCATTTATATGGCAAAACAGGAGGTCCAGAATTTCACTCTCAAAGCTTTCTTATCCCATAAGGTATGGCGGCCTGGCTCTACCTAACCTTAGGGCCTACAATTATGCTTTTCTGGCTCGTATAGTAATTGATTGGTTATCTTTAAAAGACTATGTCACGAATAATAACCTTGAAAAAAATATAATGAGTCCTCTCTCTCTTGCGTCTCTTATTCATTCCGATGCTAGTTCCATTCCACCTCGAATAAAGAAATTAAGGTCCATATATAATCCAATCCTAGCATGGAAAAAGATCTGTAGTTGGTTAGTCATAGAACATTGAGTCTCGAAGTATATTCCATTTTTGGGAAATCCTCAGTTTCAAGCTGGGTTAAACTCAATAATTTTCCTAAAATGGAAATATGAGGGGCTTTCCAATGTATGCCAGATATTAGATAGGGAAAGATGCTGTGTTAAAACTTTTGATTCTCTCAGGCATAAATTAAACTTCCACACAGAATTTTTTTTGCATATTTACAAGCGAGACATTATGCCCAAAAACTTACAACTGATTATGGTTGGAATTGGTCACTAGGAACTATTGAAAAACTGGCTTGTATTAGTTAAGAATGGATATATGTCAATTTCCGCCTATTATAATGCCTTGGTCTCAGATAGGGGCACAATAAATCTGGATAAAATTTGCATTAAGTGAGCCATACTATTAATGCAAGAGTTAGATCCTAAATTACCACATCTTTCAATCCAAGAAGCCCGGCGAGTAACCCTCTCTTCTACTTGGAGGGAGTCTCATTTGAAGTTATTATATATGGTGTACTATACTCCAGAAAAGGGGCTTAAATGTGGAAATATTAATTTCAATGTATGCCCTAAATGCTCCTTTCCCTCGGCAAACCTTCTGCACATGATATGGGACTGTCCAAAAATTAGAAACTTCTGGCTTAAAATTCAATTTTAGCTTCGCAAAATGTTGAATAATCCCTCTTTGATTCTGACATCAGTGAACATAGTTTTTCTTTGTTTTAAATCGGAGAATAAGCAAGTTAACACTAAAATTATTAACATGCCTATACTGGCAGCCAGGTATCTTATCTTCAAAAAATGGAAAATGCAAACAGTCCCTAGCATACTGGAAACTAAAAACTGTTTAAAGAAACATTCGCCTAGATTTAGAGTTCTGCGTTAGCCTTAAAAAGCAGAGTTAAGGGGTCCTAACGCTGATTTTTATCTAACGCTGGTATTTAGAGTCAGGCAGAAAAGGGTCTAACGCTCACTTTCTTTCCGCGACTCGAGGCTACCGCAAATCCCCTCACGTCAATTGCGTATCCTATCTTTTCTATGGGATTTGCCTAACTCTAGTATTACGAGTCTTGGAAGAAGTGAGCGGTACAGCGCCTACCGCCAAGACTCCAACCGCAAAAAAAGTCAGTAGTTAAGAGCTTTATGGGCTAACGCCGGAACATAAAGCTCTTAACTACAGTGCTATAAAGTACACTAACTCCCATAAACTACCTATGAACCCCTAAACCGAGGCCCCCCTACATCGCAAACACAAAAATAAAAAAATGTAACCCCTAATCTTCCGACCGGACATCGCCGCCACCTACATTATCCCTATGAACCCCTAATCTGCTGCCCCTAACATCGCCGACACCTATATTATATTTATTACCCCCTAATCTGCCCCCCCAATGTCGCCGCCACCTACCTACACTTATTAAACCCTAATCTGCCGACCAGACATCGCCGCCACTATAATAAATGTATTAACCCCTAAACCGCCGCACTCCCACCTCGCAAACACTATAATAAATTTTATTAACCCCTAATCTGCCCTCCCTAACATCACCGCCACCTACCTACAATTATTAAACCCTAATCTCCCGCCCCCAACGTCGCCGCTACTATAATAAAGTTATTAACCCCTAAACCTAAGTCTAACCCTAACACCCCCTAACTTAAATATAATTTAAATAAAACTAACTAAATTTACTATAATTAAATAAATTATTCCTATTTAAAACTAAATATTTACCTATAAAATAAACCCTAATATAGCTACAATATAACTAATAGTTACATTGTAGCTATTTTAGTATTTATATTTATTTTACAGGCAATTTTTTATTTATTTTAACTAGGTACAATAGTTATTAAATAGTTAATAACTATTTAATAGCTACCTAGTTAAAATAATTACAAAATTACCTGTAAAATAAATCCTAACCTAAGTTACAAATACACCTAACACTACACTATCAATAAATTAATTAAATTAATTACCTACAATTAGCTAAAATTAAATACAATTACATAAACTAAACTATAATACAAAAAAAACAAATACTAAATTACAGAAAAAAAAATACAAGAAGTTTAAACTAATTACACCTAATCTAAGCCCCCTAATAAAATAAAAAAGCCCCCCAAAATAATAAAATTACCTACCCTATCCTAAATTACAAAGTAATCAGCTCTTTTACCAGCCCTTAAAAGGGCTTTTTGTGGGGCATTGCCCCAAAGTAATCAGCTCTTTTACCTGTAAATAAAAATACAATACCCCCTCAATATTAAAACCCACCACCCACATACCCCTACTCTAAAACCCACCCAAACCCCCTTAAAAAAACCTAACACTAACCCCCTGAAGATCTCCCTACCTTGAGTCGTCTTCACCCAGCCGAGCCGAATTCTTCATCCAAGCGGGGCAGAAGAGGTCTTCCATCCGATTGAAGTCTTCATCCAAGCGGCATCTTCTATCTTCATCCATCTGGAGTGGAGCGGCAGCATCCTGAAGACCTCCGACGCGGAACATCCATCCTGGCCGACGACTTCCCGATGAATGACGGTTCCTTTAAATGACGTCATCCAAGATGGCGTCCCTCGAATTCCGATTGGCTGATAGGATTCTATCAGCCAATCGGAATTAAGGTAGGAAAAATCTGATTGGCTGATTCAGCTAATCAGATTAAAGTTCAATCCGATTGGCTGATCCAATCAGCCAATCGGATTGACCTTGCATTCTATTGGCTGATCGGAACAGCCAATAGAATGCGAGGTCAATCCGATTGGCTGATTGGATCAGCCAATCGGAATTTGAGGGACGCCATCTTGGATGACGTCATTTAAAGGAACCGTCATTCGTCGGGAAGTCGTCAGCCAGGATGGATGTTCCTCATCGGAGGTCTTCAGGATGCTGCCGCTCCGCTCCGGATGGATGAAGGTAGAAGATGCCGCTTGGATGAAGACTTCAATTGGATGTAAGACCTCTTCTGCCCCGCTTAGATGAAGAATTTGGCTCGGCTGGGTGAAGACGACTCAAGGTAGGGAGATCTTCAAGGGGTTAGTGTTAGGTTTTTTTAAGGGGGGTTTGGGTGGGTTTTAGAATAGGGGTATGTGGGTGGTGGGTTGTAATGTTGGGGGGTATTGTATTTTTATTTATAGGTAAAAGAGCTGATTACTTTGGGGCAATGCCCCGCAAAAAGCCCTTTTAAGGGCTGGTAAAAGAGCTGATTACTTTTTAATTTAGGATAGGGTAGGGCATTTTATTATTTCGGGGGACTTTTTTATTTTATTAGGGGGCTTAGATTAGGTGTAATTAGTTTAAACTTCTTGTAATTTTTTTTTATTTTCTGTAATTTAGTGTTTGGTTTTTTTTGTATTATATTTTAGTTTATTTAATTGTATTTAATTTTAGCTAATTGTAGGTAATTTATTTAATTAATTTATTTATAGTGTAGTGTTAGGTGTATTTGTAACTTAGGTTAGGATTTATTTTACAGGTAATTTTGTAATTATTTTAACTAGGTAGCTATTAAATAGTTATTAACTATTTAATAGCTATTGTACCTAGTTAAAATAAATACAAAGCTGCCTGTTAAATGAATATAAATACTAAAATAGCTACAATGTAACTATTAGTTATATTTTCGCTATATTAGGGTTTATTTTATAGGAAAGTATTTAATTTTAAATAGGAATAATTTATTTAATTATAGTAAATTTAGTTGGTTTTATTTAAATAATATTTAAGTTAGGGGGGTGTTAGGGTTAGGCTTAGACTTAGGTTTAGGGGTTAATAACTTTATTATAGTAGCCACGAAGTTGGGGGCGGGAGATTAGAGGTTAATAATTGTAGGTAGGTGGCGGCGATGTTAGGGACAGCAGATTAGGGGTTCATAGCTATAATGTGGGTTGCGGCGGTGTCCGGAGTGGCAGATTAGGGGTTAATAATATACTGTAGGTGTCAGCGATAGTGGGGGGGTGGCAGATTAGGGGTTAATAAGTGCAAGGTTAGGGGTGTTTATACTTGGGGTTCATGTTAGGGTGTTAGGTGTTAGGTGTAGACTTAGAGAGTGTTTCCCCATAGGAAACAATGGGGCTGCGTTAGGAGCTGAACGCTGCTTTTTTGCAGGTGTTAGGTTTTTTGCACTTACCGCTACCGTAAGCAACGCTGGTATTGAGGGTTGAAGTGGAGCTAAATTTGCTCAACGCTCATGTCACAAATATCTCAGGATTCAGCTCCTAAGGAGTTAACTTTGTGCAGCTTGCACTCAAAACAGTTATTTGTTTTCAAGAAGAATTGTGTTTGTATTTTCTTTGAAGTGCCAGAACCCTCTAACTAGCCACCAAATGCTAGTGTGTATGCATTGAGTCATAAAATCACTGAAGCTCTTAGTCACAGAGATACACAGGATAAAGTTTATGGCTTAAGCTGTCAATAAAATGCATGATGCAAAACAGGCCCTTCATTACAAAAACTGACCAGGTCACTGACAGGACATTGGTATATTATGTACATATGTGGGTTAAAAGTGTTATAACCTTAACGGCAGGTAAATATTACAACCTTACGCATATTTGATATCAAACTGGTTCTCCCAATAAAACTAAGAGGTTCTAAATATGTAAATATAGAAATTTCTTACCTAGCAGGAATGATAATGGATTGTATAAATTCAGGCAAGAAATTTAGTCTATTGAAGTTTGTAAAGACAGTGGGGTTTCTTAGCCCGCCCAGGAGGGTGTGGTTAAGCAACATGATCTCTGAGAAGTAGGTTTAAGAATCTTATTTTTTAACAATAAGATTGTCATTCTTACAAGGGGAGCTGCTGTACAGAAGTAAGGAGCCATCATTTTCTTGCCATTCCCCTGGCGCAGATCTTGAAGCTAGTAAAGTATTCAATTCTGTTTTTCTCCTTTTTATTTTAAAACACTGTTTGCGTGTGTAATTTTATTTGTAACAACTTTTTATTATTAATGCATTGTGCATAATATTTTTGGCATAATAAATAATTCCTTTATTAAGTTTGGCCTTTGTCTAATAATTGAACCACTTTACTGAAAGAGACTGGAATATTAGAACTGTATAATTTTAGGTTATTTTCTGCTAAATTGTATTTCTAGAGTTAATGTGTAAAGTCTGGGGTTTTCCTTAAGATTTTCCCTTTAATAAATTTTAAGTGGTGGCAGCATTTGAGCTATAGGTGACAGAAAAGGGGACTGAAAACCCTTTCTGTGCCAAATAAGTGACTAATGTAGGGTTGGATAACCTTGGTTCGTCACAAATTGGTGGGCAGCGGTGTAGATAATTTTTTTCATTATTAGATTTTAGTGCTTGTGGATTTGCTAGTGTGGAAATCCCGGTACTAAAAGAGATTGTTTCTTACAATTTCCAAAGGCTAAAACTCAGTGCATTATATAGTGACACATTGCAAACAGTCCCCTTCCCTATTCTCTGTTGTTCTTTTCTATTTTATTTTTGCTATGGAGGCATACGAGCAGCGATCTAAAGAGGCACTTATACTCCTATGCCAGGAGCGGGGTATTCCAACACGTTTAAAGAACAAAGATTTACTAATACAAGCTCTTGTTGAATATGATAACAGCCAAATCACACCAGTTGAGGTCTCAGGAGAGATGTCTGCAGCTGGGGGCAGAGATTCATCAGAATCTGGGGATCCCTTGGACTGTTATTTGCAAACTGTTCTTAAACATATGGGCTCAGTGGATGCAAGTTTGCGCATGGAACTGATTACAAAGTTTTATGAAAGACAGGCTGCTGAACGACAAGCTGCTGTGGCTGAGAGACAGGCGTCTCTGGCAGCTGAGAGAGAGGCTCTGGCAGCTGAGAGAGAGGCTCTGGCAGCTGAAAGAGAGGCTGCTGAACGACAGGCAGAGAGAGAGTATCAGCTACAGCTTGCACGGTTGGAGAGAGGGATGGTCTCACCTGTTGTTAGTGAACCTAGAGACCCCCCTGCTCCCAGAGTGCGTGCAGAGAACTTTCCCACCCTGGAGAAAGATGGAGATGTGGATGTATTCCTGCGTAGCTTTGAGAAAGTTTGCAGACAGTTCCGGTTGCCAAGGGAGCAGTGGGCCAAGTACCTTGCCCCTGGCCTGAAGGGTCCTGCACTGGAGGCGTTTGCTGAACTACCCCCAGAGTTTGATCAGGACTATGATTCCATTAAAGCTGCCATGCAGAGGAGATACAATCTTACTCCTGAAGTTTACCGAAATAAATTCCGTTCCCTGCAGAAAGATGTGTCAGAGAGCTATATTACAGCTGTTGGAAACTTGAGGACAGCCTTTAAACAGTGGGTCAGAGGATTAAAAGTTGCCACTATGGAGGAGCTGGAAGATTTGATTGTGAAGGAGCAATTTATGCAGCTGTGCCCAGCCGGAGTTCAAGAATGGGTTTTAGATCGGAAGCCCATAACAGCATTGGAAGCTGGCGAGCTGGCTGATTTTTACACAGCTAACAGGTCTCCAGAGAATGGGAGGAAATCCTTTTCTAAGGGGGGATCCACCTGTAAAGGAGCTGCTGCATGACCCCCCTTCACAAAGCCTGCTGTGCCTTTATCCAGTGTGTCTGCTCCCTCTGGGAAAGGAGGGGCGAGTGCTGCATCTGGGCAGGGGGATACCCGCAGATGTTTTATTTGCAACAAAGTGGGTCACATCAGCTCCACTTGCCCAGAGAGGATTAACTTGGGGCAATCAGATGGAGGGAGTAATCCCTCAGAAGTACCAGCATCTGTTTTGTTTGTTACCTGTCCAGAGGAAAACAACCATGAGAACCTGCAACCTGTGACTGTTGGAGATAAGGTAACCCTAGGGCTAAGGGACACAGGTGCAGAAGTGACTATGGTGCATCCAAAGCTAGTGAACTCTGAGAACATTATCCCTGGAAAGACTCTAGCAGTTAAAGGGATTGCGGGAATGAAACTTGCAGTGCCTATGGCACGTATATATCTTGATTGGGGAGTGGGGAGAGGTTTAAGAAATGTGGGGGTATCTGAAAATATTCCTAATGATGTTTTACTGGGTACTGATTTGGGTAGATTGTTATCTCTTTATGTGCCTGACAATGCTACATGTGACCTAGTGACATTAGTTGCAGACCCTTATGTGAAAAGGGCTGTGTGTAAAAATGCTCAGAGACATTATGACCAGGAGGGAGGACAGAGTGCATGTGTGCGCAGGGCTGTGCCTGAACTGGGGGTGTCTGTGCTGAGAGGTGAATCTGTGAGAGAAGAGACTGACTGGGGAGAACGACAGACAGACGGTGTGTGTCTCCCTGTACTTAAACCAGCAGTATCGGCAGAATTACCGTTAGCTGTTGGGGGAGAAAGGCAGATAGACTGTGTGGGTCTGTCTGTGCCGGAACCAAGTTTAGCTGTACGGGAAGAGCTTGTCTGTGAGAGAAGGCAGATGAGGGGTGCGTGTCTGTCTGTGATTGAATCAGTGTATTCTATAGAAGGAGGTGAGATTGACGGGGGAGAGAATGACTGGGTGACTGGGCCGCTGGATGATGTGTGCCAGTCTCTGCCAGGGACAATTCTGTACCCTGTGAAAAGACACAATAGTTGGGATAAATGGCAGAAGGAAGATGTGTGCTTGTCTGCACCAGTGTCAAAAGGATACCAGATTCTGTGTGATTATGCAAAGTGGCAGACTGACTGTGAGAGAGAGCAGGGGGGCAAACTAGCCCACTCTAGGACAGAAGCAGCAAAGCCACAGATTTCAGACTGTGTGGGGGAGGAGGGTACAGGATACTCTTTGAGGGACCCCCAGAGTGAGTGTGAAAGATTGTGGGTGACAGAGACCCCAGTAACCTCAGCTGTGACCTATAAACAGACTGCACAGGCTAGGGGACAGAGACTGACACAGACTTCAGGCACAGGGGGGAGGAGTACAGAGAAGTGTATTTACACAGCCCCACTGTCAGAATACTTTTGAGATTAGCCTCTGAATTTAGAATATAGCAGTTAGATAGAATATTATACATATGGGTATGTAATACAAAGTTGGTAACTGGGTCGCCTAAGTGACCAACTGTGTGTGTTAATATTGCCCAAGTAACTTATATCACATATATATATTTGGTTTGTATGTGATGAGAGTTTAGCAGGCATTCATAGGAGTTACAGCACATATGATGTATAATTGTAGCGTGGAGAGCGGTACAGCTATTTGACAAAATGTAGTATGGCTTATAATAGCAAACACCACTAATAACAGAGTTAGCGTTATTTACCTAAGAAGGCATAAACTTGTACAGTTCACTCTCATACAACCTGATCCCAGAGTGTAGCATGGAGAAGTTACTGCAGTCGGCAATAGCTGATGACGTCAGCCGAATACACCGTGTGATGCGGGTGAGACAAGGTAGGAGCTGCGTCGCACACAGTGTAGATGTGACAGGCAGCAGATGCGGCAGAGATTAGGAAGTTCGTTAGTGAGACGTAACTCGACCTCCGGTATAAGCTTGCTGAGGAACAGCAAGTAGGCAAGGGAATTTCTGAGCTAGTATGGATTTTACTAGCAGACAGGAAAAATTAACCAAGCAATGATGAGTGGAAGAGGATGTGCTTAAATACCACTGGTGAAGAGTGGAAGATGAATCCTTAAAGGGACAGAGGAAGTAAATCCTGACAGAGCCCCCCCCCAAGGAAACCACTGCGAGGTTTCATGGCACTGGTCTATCTGGGTTACGACGATGGAACAGGGAGACCAGACGTGGAGCCATGACATTAGTCGCAGGCTCCCAAGAATCTTCAGAGGCATCATAACCCTGCCAGTGAACCAAATATTCAAGTCGTCCATTCCTCATACGAGAGTCAACTATGCTCTGCACCTCATACTCTGGATCATCTAATAGGTCGTAAGAGGCTAGAACATCAGACGTGGAGCTGGTAGAAGAATCACAAGGCTTGATGAGTGACACATGAAAAGTCGGGTGGATTCTATAGGAGTCCGGTAATTTCAAAGTGACCGTGACAGGATTGGGCATGGCCAATATCTGAAATGGACCAACAAAAAGTCTAGCAAGTTTCTTTGATGGAACACAAAGCTTGAGGTTTTTTGTAGATAACCAAACCATTTGTCCAATGCGATAGGTGGGCTGTTGTCGATGGCGGAGATCGTACTGTCTCTTGTGAGATGCCTGGGCATGCTTTATGTTGTCTTTTATGATCGTAAAAGCTTTCGAAATGTCATTAATAGTGTCATTCACTAAGGGGCAGGCCGATTCAACTCTGGGTAGCATATGACTTCTGGGATGCAATCCGTTATTAATGTAAAATGGACTATACTTAGTAGAAGCATTGGGGGTGTTATTGTACGTGAACTCTGCGAGAGGTAAGAAAGTGCACCAAGACTCTTGTTGTTGTGAACAATAACACCTGAGATATTGTTCCAACCACTGGTTGGTTCTTTCCGTTTGCCCATTACATTGGGGGTGATATGAGGTAGTTAATTTTCGGTCTATACGTAAAGCAATACAGAGTTCTTTCCAAAATCTTGAGGTAAACTGTGTACCCCTGTCGGAGAGTACACTGGTAGGTATGCCATGTAGTCGGATTATCTCTCTGATGAATAACTGAGCTGTAGTCAATGCAGTGGGTACAGAGGGGGTCGGAATGAAATGTGCCATTTTAGAGAACATATCAACTACGACCATGATACATGTATGAGACGATGATTTGGGGAGATCTACTATGAAGTCGAGACTTACATCAGTCCAAGGGATATTTGGAACTGGATAAGGTTGTAGTAGACCCACGGGTTTCAAATGGGAAGGTTTGGAACTGGAACAAATGTCACATTTGGAGATGTAATTTCTTACATAGGAACCCATGGAGGGCCACCAGTAAGATCGTTTGAGAATTGAATACGTCTTATGGAACCCAAGATGTCCAGCTAGTGGAGAATCATGTACTGTTTCAAGGAAGCGGGTTCTGAGATCTGTAGGTATATATAGTAATTGGTTGTGATAAAACAAACCATCAGGAGCCAGATAGAGGGATGTGGTTGGTTTAGAAGAGTCATTAGCTTGTGAAGTCCTGAGATCTACAGGTATAGTTGTGAGAGAGGCCAATACATTCTCCTTTGGAATGATGGTAGAAGGAGTATTATCAATGTCTGGTCGTTGATATAGACGGGAAAGGGCATCAGCTTTGCCATTCTTGGATCCCGGCCTGTATGTTATGATGTATTGGAAGCGTGAGAAATAGAGGCTCCATCTGAGTTGCCTTGCTGACAGAGTCCTGTTGGTTTGGAGATATTGTAAGTTCTTATGATCTGTCAGGATGACGATAGGGAAAACTGATCCCTCGAGGAGATGACGCCAATGGTCAAAAGAAGCTTTTATAGCGAGCAACTCCTTCTCTCCTACTGGATAATTGAGTTCTGCTGTTGTTAATACCCTTGAAAAAAATGCTACAGGGTGTATGGGTTCTGTAAAAGACTTCCTCTGTGAAAGAATTGCCCCCAAGGCAAAATCAGAAGCATCGACCTCTAAAATAAATTGTGAATTAGTATCAGGGAACTGAAGGATAGGTGCAGTGGTAAAACGATCCTTTAAGGTATCAAATGCCTGTTGAGTAAGTGGGGTCCAATCAAATTTATTTTGTAACTTTGTTAAATCAGATAAAGGTTTCGACAATGAGGCGAATTTATGGATAAATTTGCGGTAAAAATTGGCGAACCCGAGAAATCTTTGTATGTCCTTCCTATTTTTTGGGATAGGCCATTGCTTAATGCAAGAAACCTTGGTTTCTTCCATCTTAATACCTGTGGGGGTGATGAGGTATCCCAGGAATGATACTTGGGTAACATGAAACAAACACTTTTCAAGTTTAGCATACAAACTATGTGTACGTAAGCGGGTGAGGACAGTTGTAACATGTTGTATATGTTCTTCGAGATTTTGTGAGAATATGAGTATATCATCTAAATACACCACGATGTATACATCTAATATGTCACGGAAAATATCGTTAATGAAATTTTGAAATGTAGCCGGTGCGTTACACAAACCGAAAGGCATAACAGTATACTCAAACAACCCGTAACGGGTTCTAAATGCTGTTAGCCATTCGTCACCGGCACGGATTCTAATGAGGTTATAGGCCCCTCTTAGGTCCAATTTGGTGAAGACCTGAGCACCACGTAACCTCTCAATTAATTCGGGGATTAAAGGTAATGGGTACCTATTCTTATTTGTTTTCTTATTGAGTTCCCTATAGTCTATGATAGGCCTGAGTGATCCATCCTTATTCTTTACAAAGAAAATACCAGCACCTGCTGGCGAAGTGGAGGGTCTAATAAAACCCTTATCCAGATTTTCCTGTAAATAAGTTTTTAGATGATCTAACTCTGGTTTGGATAAGGGGTATATGTGGCCATATGGTATACTGGAGCCTGGGAGTAGATCTATAGGGCAATCGTATGCTCTGTGTGGAGGTAATGATAATGAGTCTTTCTTACTGAACACATCTCTGAAATTATCATAACATAAAAGGAGTTTAGGATCTGTAAGCACTGCGATGTGTTGTGGTGAAAAACAGTTGTTAGTACAATAAATGGAATTAAGAGCGACAGAAAAATCTTTCCAATGGAGTGTAGGTTGGTGGGTCTTTAGCCAAGACATACCTAAAATGATAGGGAAAATAGGTGAGGTAATCACATTAAATGTTATGATTTCTGTATGACCTGTATCAGTAACCATAAGTAAAGGTGTCGTTTGTTGTCTCACAGGACCTGAGGAGAGAGGTGAACCATCAACAACGTTAAAAGAAAGTGGAACAGGTTTTAATTCAACTGGAATTTTATTGGCTCTCACATACTCTAAATCGACAAAATTACCACATGCACCAGTATCGATTAAGGCTTCAGTTTTGACTGAGTGTCGATGCCACTGTAACGAGAGAGGTAGAAAAAAATAAGTGTTGGTTTTTTCTTTTACATTATGATTATATATATTTCTTCTAAATGTACCAGTCTTTTGTTTTAACAGTAATGGGCATGCCTTGACATCATGATCTCTGGCTGCGCAATAGCTACAGAGACCCAGAAGGCGTCTTCTGTTTTTTTCTTGCTGAGTCAAAGGTCCCTTGATCGCTCCTATCTCCATTGGGACCTCGTGATCCTGTTGTTTTAGCATGGTGGTAGGTGGCGGTCTTTTTAAGGTACCTGAGTAGCCAGTTCTCTCGTGGCGGCGTTCCCTGATCCGTCTATCGATGGTAATGCTTAAGGTGTATAATTCCTCCAGTGTAGGAGGTATGCCAATCCTAGACAACTCATCCTTTATGTCATCTGACAACCCAATTCGGAAATGGTTCTTGAGGGACGGCTCATTCCATTGAGAGTCCCTAGCATGTATCTTGAACTGTGCTATATAGTCCACTACAGGTTGCTTATTTTGTTTTAGGGCTCTAATGGACGCTTCAGCTGAGCTTTGCTTGAAAGGATCGTCATACAGGGATGACATCTCTTTTAAAAAATCATCTAATGAGTTAAGGATTGGATCTTGTGTTTCATAATATGTGTCAGCCCATGCACGGGGCTCAGCCCTGAGAAACGATATAATAGTCAAGACCTTTAATCTATCTGTTCTGTAAGTGGTTGGTTTAAGTTCAAAAAGCAGAAGGCATGAGTTTTTGAACTCCCTGAACTGGGTTCTGTTTCCTGAGAATTTCTCAGGGAGGCTGATCTGTGGTTCAGGCAGCTGCATATTAGAATTAGGTTTACTGTTGTATAAATCTCTGAGACATGTTTTTACTGTCTCATTATCACTCTGCAAATCTCTGATACTTTGTGTGAGACTATCAATGCGCTGTGAAATATTAGTGAACTGATCTGCTATTTCCTCAGAAGACATTTTTATGGCTTGGTTAATATGTCAGAATACTTTTGAGATTAGCCTCTGAATTTAGAATATAGCAGTTAGATAGAATATTATACATATGGGTATGTAACACAAAGTTGGTAACTGGGTCGCCTAAGTGACCAACTGTGTGTGTTAATATTGCCCAAGTAACTTATATCACATATATATATTTGGTTTGTATGTGATGAGAGTTTAGCGGGCATTCATAGGAGTTACAGCACATATGATGTATAATTGTAGCGTGGAGAGCGGTACAGCTATTTGACAAAATGTAGTATGGCTTATAATAGCAAACACCACTAATAACAGAGTTAGCGTTATTTACCTAAGAAGGCATAAACTTGTACAGTTCACTCTCATACAACCTGATCCCAGAGTGTAGCGTGGAGAAGTTACTGCAGTCGGCAATAGCTGATGACGTCAGCCGAATACACCGTGTGATGCGGGTGAGACAAGGTAGGAGCTGCGTCGCACACAGTGTAGATGTGACAGGCAGCAGATGCGGCAGAGATTAGGAAGTTCGTTAGTGAGACGTAACTCGACCTCCGGTATAAGCTTGCTGAGGAACAGCAAGTAGGCAAGGGAATTTCTGAGCTAGTATGGATTTTACTAGCAGACAGGAAAAATTAACCAAGCAATGATGAGTGGAAGAGGAGGTGCTTAAATACCACTGGTGAAGAGTGGAAGATGAATCCTTAAAGGGACAGAGGAAGTAAATCCTGACACCCACAGTGCCATTCAGCAAATACACTGATAGATGTGCAGCATCAGTGTCCCCAGCAGTTAGAACCCACAGTGAGGAGAAGGGGGGCAGTTAGTCAACCCCCTACCAACCATAACAGAGTGCAGGAGTACAGGAATTCTACTCCAGTGGGAGGGCAAGAGCCTATGGTAGTTAAGCAGCAACTGACAGCACACAATATGCTTAGAGAGCACACCATAGGTAGCAAGACACTAGGTTTCACAGGCACCTCTGTAACAGGGGATGATGTGTTGTTCAGGGATAAGATGCCAACCTTATTGGGGGAGGTACCTGCAAAACCCAGAGATGCCATATTCACACAAAAACAGTTTCAGGAGTTTACTGCCAGAGAGGGAGTGTGTGAGATGGTCCATAATGTTCTTGTACTCACGCCCATGAGACAGAACAAACTAGAGGCTGCATGGGAGGGGCCCTGCAATATATTCAATCGGTTGGGTAGAGCAACTAGTGTGCCACTTTTAAAAGGAGGGCATCCTGCTGCCAAAACTGCTAGGTGCAATCTGACTGGCAATGGTGTTCTCACCGCAAGGGGAAGCTCCTTTTGATACGCATCGGGAGTGGCTCGTAGCCACCCCCTTTTGCGTCTCTTATTGGGGGAGGTGTCACAAATATCTCAGGATTCAGCTCCTAAGGAGTTAACTTTGTGCAGCTTGCACTCAAAACAGTTATTTGTTTTCAAGAAGAATTGTGTTTGTATTTTCTTTGAAGTGCCAGAACCCTCTAACTAGCCACCAAATGCTAGTGTGTATGCATTGAGTCATAAAATCACTGAAGCTCTTAGTCACAGAGATACACAGGATAAAGTTTATGGCTTAAGCTGTCAATAAAATGCATGATGAAAAACAGGCCCTTCATTACAAAAACTGACCAGGTCACTGACAGGACATTGGTATATTATGTACATATGTGGGTTAAAAGTGTTATAACCTTAACGGCAGGTAAATATGACAACCTATGGCATATTTGATATCAAACTGGTTCTCCCAATAAAACTAAGAGGTTCTAAATATGTAAATATAGAAATTTCTTACCTAGCAGGAATGATAATGGATTGTATAAATTCAGGCAAGAAATTTAGTCTATTGAAGTTTGTAAAGACAGTGGGGTTTCTTAGCCCGCCCAGGAGGGTGTGGTTAAGCAACATGATCTCTGAGAAGTAGGTTTAAGAATCTTATTTTTTAACAATAAGATTGTCATTCTTACAAGGGGAGCTGCTGTACAGAAGTAAGAAGCCATCATTTTCTTGCCATTCCCCTGGCGCAGATCTTGAAGCTAGTAAAGTATTCAATTCTGTTTTTCTCCTTTTTATTTTAAAACACTGTTTGCGTGTGTAATTTTATTTGTAACAACTTTTTATTATTAATGCATTGTGCATAATATTTTTGGCATAATAAATAATTCCTTTATTAAGTTTGGCCTTTGTCTAATAATTGAACCACTTTACTGAAAGAGACTGGAATATTAGAACTGTATAATTTTAGGTTATTTTCTGCTAAATTGTATTTCTAGAGTTAATGTGTAAAGTCTGGGGTTTTCCTTAAGATTTTCCCTTTAATAAATTTTAAGTGGTGGCAGCATTTGAGCTATAGGTGACAGAAAAGGTGACTGAAAACCCTTTCTGTGCCAAATAAGTGACTGGTGCAGGGTTGGATAACCTTGGTTCGTCACAGCTCACTTTTCTGAGGCTAACGCAGCCATTCAGACAACTCGTAAAACCAGCGTTGGCGTAAGGGTGCACTGGAAAAAAAAGCCTTGTCTTTACCGACAAAACTCTAAATCTAGCTGAATGTACAGGGAGTGCAGAATTATTAGGCAAATGAGTATTTTGACCACATCATCCTCTTTATGCATGTTGTCTTACTCCAAGCTGTATAGGCTCGAAAGCCTACTACCAATTAAGCATATTAGGTAATGTGCATCTCTGTAATGAGAAGGGGTGTGGTCTAATGACATCAATACCCTATATCAGGTGTGCATAATTATTAGGCAACTTCCTTTCCTTTGGCAAAATGGGTCAAAAGAAGGACTTGACAGGCTCAGAAAAGTCAAAAATAGTGAGATATCTTGCAGAGGGATGCAGCACTCTTAAAATTGCAAAGCTTCTGAAGCGTGATCATCGAACAATCAAGCGTTTCATTCAAAATAGTCAACAGGGTCGCAAGAAGCGTGTGGAAAAACCAAGGCGCAAAATAACTGCCCATGAACTGAGAAAAGTCAAGCGTGCAGCTGCCAAGATGCCACTTGCCACCAGTTTGGCCATATTTCAGAGCTGCAACATCACTGGAGTGCCCAAAAGCACAAGGTGTGCAATACTCAGAGACATGGCCAAGGTAAGAAAGGCTGAAAGACGACCACCACTGAACAAGACACACAAGCTGAAACGTCAAGACTGGGCCAAGAAATATCTGAAGACTGATTTTTCTAAGTTTTTATGGACTGATGAAATGAGAGTTAGTCTTGATGGGCCAGATGGATGGGCCCGTGGCTGGATTGGTAAAGGGCAGAGAGCTCCAGTCCGACTCAGACGCCAGCAAGGTGGAGGTGGAGTACTGGTTTGGGCTGGTATCATCAAAGATGAGCTTGTGGGGCCTTTTCGGGTTGAGGATGGAGTCAAGCTCAACTCCCAGTCCTACTGCCAGTTTCTGGAAGACACCTTCTTCAAGCAGTGGTACAGGAAGAAGTCTGCATCCTTCAAGAAAAACATGATTTTCATGCAGGACAATGCTCCATCACACGCGTCCAAGTACTCCACAGCGTGGCTGGCAAGAAAGGGTATAAAAGAAGAAAATCTAATGACATGGCCTCCTTGTTCACCTGATCTGAACCCCATTGAGAACCTGTGGTCCATCATCAAATGTGAGATTTACAAGGAGGGAAAACGGTACACCTCTCTGAACAGTGTCTGGGAGGCTGTGGTTGCTGCTGCACGCAATGTTGATGGTGAACAGATCAAAACACTGACAGAATCCATGGATGGCAGGCTTTTGAGTGTCCTTGCAAAGAAAGGTGGCTATATTGGTCACTGATTTGTTTTTGTTTTGTTTTTGAATGTCAGAAATGTATATTTGTGAATGTTGAGATGTTATATTGGTTTCACTGGTAAAAATAAATAATTGAAATGGGTATATATTTGTTTTTTGTTAAGTTGCCTAATAATTATGCACAGTAATAGTCACCTGCACACACAGATATCCCCCTAAAATAGCTATAACTAAAAACAAACTAAAAACTACTTCCAAAACTATTCAGCTTTGATATTAATGAGTTTTTTGGGTTCATTGAGAACATGGTTGTTGTTCAATAATAAAATTAATCCTCAAAAATACAACTTGCCTAATAATTCTGCACTCCCTGTATAATAATTGATACTAACATAGACAACGATCAGGATATTACTAGATTTTTCCTCAAATGGTCAGAGTTTATAAAAACACTCCCCTCTAATGAAACTGAATTTTTAATATATCCTTTTCGAAATTCTGATCTAGTCTTGCTTGGGATATGGTAAATTGATTTCCTTTTCTCTCTTTTCTTCCTTTTCTTTCTCTTCCCTCTCTCCCTCCCACCCCACCCCCCTTTTTTTTTTCTTTTTTTCTTTTTTTTTTTTCTTTCTCTGTTTCTTTCTTTCTTTCTTTTTTTTTTTTTCTTGATAAAATATAAAATCCTAACAATGTGTTCTTGCTAAAGTTAACAATGGGGAAAAGTATATATTTGACTCCTTGCTATATGAAGTATCTTTTTTTTTTTTGTACCCCATACAGAGAATAAATTTGTTTTGCATATTCTGGTATGCATTGTTAGCTGTAAATAAACAATTTTTTTTTATACAATTTAAAAAAAAAAATGGCATGCTCTATCTGAATAATGAAAGTTTAATTTTGATTGAGTGTCCCTTTAACTACATCAAGTGATATCTGTTGTTTGTTATGGTTAAACACACATCAAAGTATTCTTACTTTTCCAGCAATGTATTTTTGGTCATTGGGTTTGTTGAGTGGTTAGAAAGCTTGCACAGTCTCCAGGTGTCATTTTTTTTATAGCATCTAATTTTCAATTCGGACACTAACTTACAGTTTCATTCTATGACAGTAGCAATGATCACTGTTAAATATAAACTTCAATGTAGGTGTATTAAGAGATAAATCTGTTAGACTAGATGTTTGATCATATAAGCATAGAGTTTAATTTGTTTAATTGTTTATATTTTTGCTAATTTAAGAATAAAATATGGCTTAGAGATATTGGGCTCCATTTTTCAAGCAGCAGATGCTATTTCAGAGGTCCATTGTTTCAGGTTCGCTTGAAACGAAATTTAAGAAACAATAGTCGTAAAATACAATCGGGATGATTGGCAGCCCCTGTTAGCGGCAAATTTGCTGCCAGTAAGCAGAGAGCAGCATTGCACAAGCATTTCTGGTGAAATGCTTGTGCAATGATAAATGCGATGTCCAGCGGGCATGATTCGCTATAGTAAATCCTGTCCTCTTGTCGTTAGATGAATCAAACCCATCGTCTCATCTAAAATATAAAATTACTGTGTAGTAAGTGTTCACTTTACAATCAAATAGCACAAATCTCTGTACATATTACACAAACCATGTATGGCTATAATAGCATTAGAGAAAGTAGTTTGATGCCAGTTTTCTCTTAATCTTTCAGTTTTCAGTTTCGTTTCATTTTAACTACATTTTATTTCATGTGGGTTGAAAAATCAAGCCAAACTAATTTGTTTTCATTGTCTAACCCCGCATAGCAGACAGTTGACATTTACGATATATCTTGGAAACATAAAGGTTATAAGTAGCTATATTATGATAACTGTTGTGTAATATTTGCAAGTCTGATATGTTACTTTTAACAAACAAAATTATAGAGCATATATATATATATATATATATATATATATTTATACGTTGATTGGAGTAGCCGTGTTAGTGTAGAGATTTAGATATCAAAATAACAAGAGTACTGCATTGAGCAATGATACTTTTTTATTGGACTAACTATACATTTATAAGTAATACTGACCAATTTGATGGAATTTACAGATTATATCTTAAAACATAGGATGGCTAAAAAGACAAAAAGTGTTACAGAGGTCTGAATGCAGGGGGAGGAGGGGGTGGCGTAAAAATCGTGATGGGGGTTTAGAAGACAGAGGCAGACAGTGTCAGTAAAGGATAACAGACAGGGGAAATATATGGTTATATAGAAAGCATATACTGACATAAAGTTATATATCAACAGAGAATCAATATGTATAAAGATGTGAAATTAGCTATACAGGGGAATATAAGATAGTCAAAAAAGGAGAAAGGAAATAAAGGAAAAAGGGGAATAATAATAATGACAAAAGTGTGGACATAGGCTTACCTGCGTACCTATGCATAGAGAGTGTGGAATATACAGTGTAATTGACTACAGTATATGAAAGTACATTACAAAAAAAATGATAATGAGTTAAGAAACCAGAGCCCACATTTAGCCCAGAATTTAGCAAGTTGAAGAGCATTATGAATTTCATTTCAAAGGTTTTTCTTTCCATGGTGTTTTTAAAATTGCCTCTGAGAATCTTGATTTTGAGGTTTTGGATGGAGTGCTCAGTTTGGGTGAAATGGGGACCAACAGGGGTACAGTATTTTGTTTCACAGTGGTGTTTAAATAAGTGTCTGAGGTCTATTTATGAAGCAGCGGATGCTGCTTCCAGCCCTCTACGCTTCAGTTCCGATTGAAGCGGAAGTTAGGAAGCAGCGGTCCTAAGACCGCTGCTCCTTAAAGGGACACTGAACCCAAATTTTTTCTTTTGTAATTCAGAAAGAGTATGCCATTTTAAGCAACTTTCTAATTTACTCCTATTATCAATTTTTCTTCGTTCTCTTGCTATCATTATTTGAAAAAGAAGGCATCTAAGCTTTTTTAGGGTTTCAGTACTCTGGACAGCACTTTTTTATTGGTGGATGAATTTATCCACCAATCAGCAAGGACAACCCAGGTTGTTCACCAAAAATGGGCCGGCATCTAAACTTACATTCTTGCATTTCAAATAAAGATACCAAGAGAATGAAGAAAATTTGATAATAGGAGTAAATTAGAAAGTTGCTTAAAACTTCATGCTCAATCTGAATCACGAAAGAAAAATTTCGGGTACAGTGTCCCTTTAACTCGTCCGCCACCTCTGAGGTGGCGGACAGCAATCAGCCCGATCGAATACAATTGGGTGGATTGACACGCCCTGCTAGCGGCTGGTGCAATGATAAATGCCGACAGCATATGCTATCGGCATTTATCGATGTGTGGCGGACATGATTCGCTGTCCGCACCTACATAAATAGACCCCTCTGTGTAAGTTCATCTGAAGGAGCAGTTTTTGACTTGTTTATCCAATATAACATCCCACATCACATGCAGTGCAATGTATCATGTATACCACATTTGCAGATATACATGAATATGCCCCTTTAATGTTATAGGATTTACTCTTGTGATTGGCTGTGCTGCTTTCACAAATGAGTTGACATAGTTTGCAGAGAGCTTTGTTGCAGTGCTTGGTTCCATTCTCAGTATTATTTTTTTATCAAGGGCTAGCTTTCTGTGGACCAGTCTCTGTTTAGGTTGGGTGATTGTCTGAGTGCCAGGATAGGGGGTTTTGGAAAGATTTTTTTGAGTGTGGGATCCTCTAAGAGTAGTGGCTGTAAGTCTTTTATGATTTTTCGTATTCCTTCTACAGCAGGGTTATATTTGACTACTAGTGGGATACACAATATGTTTTTCTTCTCCCTGTATTGTAGCAAGTGTTCACATGGGGTATTGTGGGCAGAGTTAATTTGTTTGTTTATAACCCTTGTTTTGTAACCTTTTTCTCTGAATGATTGGGACAGTGTGATGAGGTGTTTGTCACAGTCCTTGGTGTTTGAGCAAATTCTGTGATATCTGGTGGCCTGACTGTAGATTATGGATTTTTTATGTGATTGGGATGGGAGCTGGAGTTGTGGAGGTAGCTGCATCTATATGTTGGTTTCCTGTATACAGATGAGTGTAAATTTCCATTTGTGATGGAGATTGTTGTATCTAGGAAGCTGACACAGTCTCTAGAAAAGTCAATTTTAAGCTTGATTGATGCATGAAATAGATTAAATGATTTATGAAAATGTTCTATGTTTTTTCTCCTGTTCATATGATGAATATAACATCTATGTAGCGAAAGTATTTGAAGGGTTTGTGAGGGTGAGTAGCTAGGAATCTCTGTTCTAAGTCAGCCATGAAGAGGTTTGCATACTGTGGTGCCATTTTGGTGCCCATGGCTGTTCCCATGGTTTGTAAATAGATGGAGTTATTTAAGATGAAATAATTGTGGGTGAGTATAAGTTCTGTAAGTTTACTGACTGTAGAAGCAGTATATGTCTGGTTAGAGCTGTCTGAGGAAATAAAATTTAAGCAGCCATCAATACCACTCAGACAACCACCCAACCTAAAACAGAAACTGGTCCATAGAAAACTACCCCTTGATAAAAAAAATGGAATCAAGCACTGCAACAAAGCTCTCTGCAGACTATGTCAATACATGTGAAAGCAACACAATAAACTGCACAATAGTAAATCCTATAACATTAAAGGGGCATATTCATGTATATCTGCAAATGTGGTATACATGATACATTGTACTGCATGTGAAGTGGGATGTTATATTGGAGAAACAAGCCAAAAACTGCACCTGGACTCAATGTGGACTCTGGTTTCTTAACCCATTATCAATTTTTTTTGTAATATACTTTCATGTACTGTAGTCAATTACATTGTATATTCCATACTCTCTATGCATAGGTACGCAGGTAAGCCTATGTCCACACTTTTGTCATTATTATTATTCCCCTTTTTTTCTTTCTTTCCTTTCTCTTTTTTTGACTATCTTATATACCCCTGTATACTTAATTTCCCATCTTTATACATATTGATTCTATGTTGATATATAACTTTATGACAGTATATGCTTTGTGTATAACCATATACTGTATTTCCGCTGTATGTTATCCTTTACTGGCACTGTCTTCCTCTGTCTCCTTAACCCCAACATGATTTTTACGACACCCCCTCCTCCCCCTGCATTCAGACCTCTGTAACAATTTCTGTCTTTTTAGCCATCCTATGTTTTAAGATATAATCTGTAAATGCCATCAAATTGGTCAGTATTGCTTCAGACTTGAAAAAGGAAGACATTCTTCCGAAATCTTGATATTTTTTTAAATGTATAGTTAGTCCAATAAAAAAGTATCATTGCTCAATGCAATACTCTTGTTATTTTGATATACAGTATATACAGATACGGGGTAAAGAAAATGCTTGTTTCTGGGGTGTCCTACAGGGTGTTTGAGGGTCCCTTATACTTGCATTAAACAGAGTGCACCTCTTATCTGCAAATAGCTATCCTCTTGTTTATATGTCCTTGGGAGTGTGTTTCTTGGTTTTAGTATATATCTTACAAAATGATTAACTGATTATTTATTTGATATTTGTTTAATATGTATTTATTGTTTGTTTATCTCATTGCTTTAAAAATCTTTGACAAAGTATTTTGTTTTATATGAAAACATTGAAATTAAAATAAAATGATAAAAAAATATTTAGATAGTTTAAAACATTCTCACGGAATTGACAAGGGAAAGAGAACTGAAAGTATGAGCAGAGGGATGAATATAGCAATTGCAGGGTCATTGTTAATAGGTTAGTACTCAGGGCAAGTGGATAGCCACTGTGGTACATACAACTGGTGTTCCAAAGTGATATCCCAAAGTATTACTTTATATCTGAAATAATCTTAGAGGCAAACTGCTGCCTGTCTTTAAGGATTCATTTTACCTTCAATGTTATCTGTGGAACAGTTTAAATCAGGTAAGTATGTTAAAATATATTTAATTAAAAAGTTGTTAAACCTCTTACAATTGATAATTGAAGTTAACCCTACGTGAAAATATTAATATTTTACATTCCAATGTTCTTCACATATCAGAATATGTACAGTTTATTCATAAATACATATTTCTACATACAGTATATCTGATGGTATTTTAGTACAATATATACCTATTATACACACACACACATATATATATATATACAGGTGGCCCTCGTTTTACAACGGTTCAATTTACACCGTTTCAGAATAACAACCTTTTTTTCCAGTCATGTGACTGCTATTGAAAAGCATTGAGAAGCAGTGCATTTATTAAAATAGCCAGTAGGCGTAGCTTTCCGCTTGTGTTGCAGCAAAGCCAAGCAAGCTGAAATTAATCAGTTTAACCAGACCTGAGCTATCGAGCAGATTTCAAAGGAACAAGATCTTCCTGTTTATAAATCAGTCCAGATTGGAATGCATAGAAAGAACTATTTGCAGAAAAATGCAAGTGAAGTCTGTGTTGTGTGATTATTTTATTAGGTTTATAATGCTGTTTAGCATTTAAAGTCTTCATTTTAAAGCTTTAAAATGAATGTATTAGGTGTTACTTATGACAATTTTGAGAGGGGCCTGGAACCTATCTCCCTCACTTCCCATTGACTTAAATTATAAACTGGGTTTCGATTTACAACCATTCCTTCTGGAACCTAACCCCGGCGTAAACTGAGGGCTACCTGTATATATATATATATATATATATATATATATATATACTGTATATATATATATACTGTATATATATATATATATATATATATATATATATACTGTATATATATATATATATACGTATATATACATGATTATATATAGGTATAGATATAGACAGATATATACAGGAATATCTATAAATACTTAGAACATATTCTGCTATGTGCAGAACATTGGAATTTGCAAGATTTATAGTAAATACGCAGTATAACACTTTACTAAATATAAATATTGCATAAATATATTTTTACATGTTTTCATCTACTTAACTGCAAAGTATCTTCTAGGTTTAGTAAGTTAGAACCTGTTGCTCTAGATTTTCTTTCATAACATTTTTTTCTTAATCTCCTACGCAGTTGTTTTGTGCTTTCCCAGAGTCTTATCTAGACGCAGATGTTTTGTTGTCATTGCTGACAACAAACTGACAACTTGTGGGGTAACTGAAACAATGTCTATTGGTTGTTTTTTGTTTTTTTATTTCTTAAAAGAGTAAATCAACAGAGGCCTTACTGTTTTGTTTATTTTAAGTGTCACATAAATGTCCTCAAAATAAAATGCATGCCTTTGTTTAAATGAATTCCATAAATCAATTATGAAAATGATCAGAATCTCACCTGTGTGTTAGGTACCTGATCTTTACATTTAAACCCAACCAAAAATATTCTTATTAGTCTGGGTGGGGGGAGAGGACTTTTCTCTTGTCATTTTTCAGTTTCTAATTCAAGACATTTCAAGACCTTTTTTTTAAAACACATTTTGGCCATTTTTTGCTCAACATAATTTGGCTATTTGTGTTTTTTATTTAAAAAAAAAAAAATCTGTTACCTTTTTGCAAGCTTAGTACACAGAGATAATTTATTATTGTAATTCTGCAGTGTCTAGCAACAGTTCTACCTCTAATTTACCATCTGAGCATGTTACAGTGACCTATCATTAAGCTCTGATGGCCAACTACCAAATTTCCCAGCACTCCTTATACATTGCCTCATGTGTACTAGACATAAAGGCACAGGGACACATGGTGTCCCCTATATAATGCAAGGACTGCCAGACTGCTTCATTCTGAATAAGTACTGTAGATTCCTAGATGCTCATGAGGTTGACAAGGGGCCTTGTGAAGATGAGATCATTTTTAAAATGCATTGCTCTTCGCTTAACCTCTATTTTCCACAGATTTGTTAGTGGGTGTTCTTGCCATTAACATCTATTGTTACGTGAAGTGCCCAATAAATAAAATCTCACACATGGAGCAAGAACGTCTTGCTTAGTGGAAAAAAAAATTACAAGACTCTTACATGTATTATTTGCATGTCTGTTTTACCATGAAAAAGTAGTCTTGCTGTACGGAAGGTGTCTCTGAGGCCTCTGAGTCATGAACAAGGGGCTGATATGATATGATATGGGAGTTCTGGGCTGCTCTGGGGATGTGGACCTACACTAACTCTAAACATGGAATTCATAAAGTCTCTTTTGCCTTTGAAAAGTATGTTGAATTGCTGTCATGTTTTGCTATTACAAAGCTGTAAAAATTATACAGAGAATCAGTAAAGAACTGACGAAAGGGTACAAATATAGCACTCATGAACGTGTAGGGATTGGGTGAAAGATTATGTATTAAAAAGTAACCTTTATTAGATCATGTAAAAACAGGGGTTTAACACACATTTTAAAATCCACTTTTGTCTACTACCATGCAGCCAGAAGATATAAGTACTGGCCTTAAGGAACAATACAACCTTGTTAGGATTAGTATTGAGTCTATTATGATGATGACTAGCTACGATTACCTATGTGGGTACTTGTGATACAACTCGAGTAATTATACATAATCTAAGTCATCTGATATACGATATTAACCAGGTGACTCAAAGTACACGATGTATAGAATTGTATAAATTGAATATGGTACAAAAAAGGAGAGTCGTGCTTTCACTTATAGTTTGAAGTAAGTAGATGTCAGGAAAAGCCTGACTGATTACCTTGTTAGTACCGAATATGATAATCTATTGGTGGTTTGGGAAAAGCCCAAATCCGATACGTTATTATTACCGTTGGTGGGTTGAAATATTGTGGTCAGCCAATATCAAAGTAGGAAAAACCTATCTTCATTACCTTGTTATTACCGTAATAATTGAAATAAGTATGAATTAGGAAAAAACCTAACTTCTATACCTTGTTATTACCATAAATTGATTGGGATAGTGAGTAATCTTGAGCAAGACCAATATTATAGTTAGGAAATACCTAACTGTTTTACCTATTAATACCGTTGTGAGTACCCAGTGTTAAGGTTAGGAAAAGCCTAACCACTATACCTCATTAATACCGTTATGAATACCCAGTATCAAGGTTAGGAAAAGCCTGACCACTGCACCTCATTAATACCGTTATAAGTATCTTAACATATATTAAGAAATAGTAAAGAGCCCAGCTGGTCAGACTTATTCTATAGCGTAGCGTCACTAAAATAATTTGGATGATGCGCGGACATGCACATCAACGAAAGCATAAGATTGACAGCATTCTCAACCAATAGCAACAAGCTAACAAAAAGGAAAGTTAACAACGGAACCCGAATGATGGACAGAGCCTTAAACCAATGAGAGCACAATGACAACATAATATTGACAGCACTTAGAGCCAATCATAACGATAAGATATCGAACAATGTTTATAATCATAATATGAATATATTTGAGGATAATGATTATACTGAGGTAAAATAGGATTATCCCATAAATATACACATAAGACAGGTAACGATATAATAAATATATTTAATACTTTAACATCGCAATTCATTACGGCAAATAGACCAATCAGAGTCTATCATCAGCATACACCCACCTTCTCCACCAATCAATGATGCAGAAAAAACCAAGCCTTTCATCAGCAGCCAATCGGTTTACAAACAAGGGTATTTAAACCTCACGAAGACAGAGTGAGACTGCCCTTTGATACAGCCACCAAGGCGAAACGCGCCAGTGGCATTCCCCCCTTCCCTTCTTGTTGTTTTTATTAATTTTTGCTCTACTACCTAATATAGAATGACTACCTAACATCGCTAAATAGATTAACTGCTTTGGCGGTCCGAAATTATTTTAGTGACGCTACGCTATAGATTAAGACTGACCAGCTGGGCTCTTTACTATTTCTTAATATATGTTAAGATACTTATAACGGTATTAATGAGGTGCAGTGGTCAGGCTTTTCCTAACCTTGATACTGGGTATTCATAACGGTATTAATGAGGTATAGTGGTTAGGCTTTTCCTAACCTTAACACTGGGTACTCACAACGGTATTAATAGGTAAAACAGGTATTTCCTAACTATAATATTGGTCTTGCTCAAGATTACTCACTATCCTAATCACTTTATGGTAATAACAAGGTATAGAAGTTAGGTTTTTTCCTAATTCATACTTATTTCAATTATTACGGTAATAACAAGGTAATGAAGATAGGTTTTTCCTACTTTGATATTGGCTGACCACAATATTTCAGCCCACCAACGGTAATAATAAGGTATCGGATTTGGGCTTTTCCCAAACCACCAATAGATTATCATATTCGGTACTAACAAGGTAATCAGTCAGGCTTTTCCTGACATCTACTTACTTCACACCATAAGTGAAAGCACCACTCTCCTTTTTTGTACCATATTCAATTTATACAATTCTATACATTGTGTACTTTGAGTCACCTGGTTAATATCGTATATCAGATGACTTAGATTATGTATAATTACTCGAGTTGTATCACAAGTACCCACATAGGTAATCGTAGCTAGTCATCATCATAATAGACTCAATACTAATCCTAACAAGGTTGTATTGTTCCTTAAGGCCAGTACTTATATCTTCTGACTGCATGGTAGTAGACAAAAGTGGATTTTAAAATGTGTGTTAAACCCCTGTTTTTACATGATCTAATAAAGGTTACTTTTTAATACATAATCTTTCATCCAATCCCTACACGTTCATGAGTTCTATATTTGTACCCTTTCGTCAGTTCTTTACTGATTCTCTGTATAGTTTACAAGTAGGTACAAGCACCAACCCCTAATAGATTGTTACTATTTGAATATATCAAAACTTAACATACCCATTACTTTGGGTTAAAGGGGAACGTTCAGTATACTTTATTAATTTCTGAGTAGTGCCATTGTTTCTTCTATATAAACAAAATACATTATATCTAGTCCATACTAGATTTCCTCAATTGAGCACACTCCTCTTTCTTCTATTCTACTTTGAAGAAAGCAGTAAATATTTAAAAACGTATCATGACTACATTAGATCAGGATTTGGCTGCCAGACAGCAAAAAAGAATGAAAGACTTAAATGCAGTATTTAATACACCTACGGGAATTTGTAATGAAACACCTGATATGAACAATATATTAAGGGAATTACATAAATCACTGTACAAGCAGTCCAAAGTATGGTGGAATCACCATTTCTTTAAACGCTATATTGCAAATAATCTGATTCCACGTGGACTACGTGTTCAATTGTTTCCAGCTTTTCAGTTTAAAGATAAAAATTTAATCACTGAATGGGAAGAGTGCTCACAAAAATTGATGTCTATTTTAGTTAAACATGATAAATCAGAGGTAGCAAGGTTCCAAACTGAGATAGATGAATATAAATCTAAATTAACAGAATTTGAGCACCTGGAAGTTTTTCAGAAATTATATCAACAATATCAAAAAGAACTTGATAAATTAGAGGAAGAGATAACCAAAACCAAAGGCCAAAAATTACATAGGGATAAAACTGACTTTGCCAATCACAAAGTATACAGATGGAGACAAAAGGGTTTCTTCAAAAACAACAAAACATCTAATAATATTATACAAACTGACATATCTGACACAGATGGGGAGGAATCTGATGTAATAACCTCTGACAACAATGATACTCCAGTTTTAAACCCAAGTACAAACATTCCACCACGTACCCACTCTAGTTTTTTAGGTCCCAGTTCAGGATCAGAAACAGACACACCAAGGGCAAAAAGGAAACCCCAGGAACACAACAGAAGGGAAACCAGGGGTGCCAAACAGAGGAAAAGAACAGTGAGCCCGTTCTCCCATATCAGATTGAACAACTAAATACAATCAATCTTTCTGATCATGTTTTATCTGAACACCATTCGTCTGTTTTAGTCAAGGGATTATCTTTTTGTCCTAACAATAAATTAGATAAATTCTCACTAACAAAAGACATTCATCTGTTTTTCAGAAAATTAATGCTCAAAAATATTCACTGTATGAGAAATAACCCTGACAACACAGAATGGTCCAGTGATGAAGTACAAAGCCTAAAGGACTTAGAAGAACTTTTAAAAGAAAGTGATGATACACAAACCAATGCAAAGTGGCGTGATTTAATCAAGAACAAATCACAATACATACCCAATATCTCACAATTTCATAATATACAAACCTTTAACCAAATAGTCTGTAATGAGATTAACTCACTCACTATTCGAAATATAGGTACAAATTTTTCATTACAAGAACATCAAGCACTTAAGGAAATCGAAAGTTGGGATGATGTATTAATAAAAGGTTCTGACAAGGGTGGAAACATTGTCATTTGGCCGGTAGAACAATATCTATATGAGGCTAATAAACAATTGAATGACGTTAATTGTTACAAGAAACTAATATTCAATCCATCAGCATCATATAAAAGACAATACGATACTATAATTGAAATAGCTAAAGACAATCCTATCATAAATAATAAAGAATTTAAATTCTTACAAGTCAAAAATCCAAGAATCTCTACACTATACCTAATCCCCAAAATACACAAGGATATCAAGAATCCCCCAGGCCGACCCATCATCTCGGGCAATGGGTGTCTGACAGAAAAAGCAAGTATATACGTTGACAAAAGATTGAGATGTTTTGTAGAAGAATTACCCACTTATGTCAGATACACAACAGAGGTGCTTGAACGCCTAGAAGGTATTCAAGTAGCCAGAGAAACGTGGCTAATTACTGCCAACGTTGAATCCCTATATACAAGCATTAAACACGATTTTGGCATAAAAGCAGTGAAGCATTTTCTGGATCTGGACTCCTCTGAATCTCATGAACATAAGCTCTTCATTCTGGAGTTAGTAAAATTTATATTAAATCATACCTTCTTCGTATTCAATGACCGTTACTATTTACAAACACGCGGAACCGATATGGGCACGGCTTGTGCACCAACATATGCTAACTTAATTTTAAGGATAGTGGGAGAAGGAGATCGTTTTCTCAGATGATAACGCCATCTACATGGAACAAATACCGTTATGGATTCGCTACATTGACGATATTCTTTTTATTTGGGAAGGATCCAAATTAGATCTGGATAAATTCCTAGATATACTCAACCATAATAACATAAATGTCAAGTTAACATATGTGTGTAGCCAATCAGAAGTAAACTTTCTTGATTTAACCCTTTAAGGACACAGCTTTCAGTTTGCTCAATTGTTTTACGACGGAAAAATTCCGTCATATGTCCTTAAGAGGTTAAAAATAATAAAAGAAGGAAACGGTAATATAACAACTGATCTCTTTTGTAAACAAACTGCTACCAATTCCATTCTACATCACAGCAGTGCTCATACCAAAAGTACCCTTAGATCTCTACCAATAGGTGAATTTCTCAGAATACGAAGAAACTGCTCGTCTGAATCAATCTTCAAAATAAGAGCAAAAGAACTGGAAAATAGATTGAAGGCAAGAGGGTACAGTAATAGGAGCCTGAAAAAAGCAAAATACAGAGCCCTGCATACTCCTAGGCAAGATCTCCTGTTTCCTAAACCCAAGAGAATGGACAATCAAACACAATTAATAACAACTTTTAACTCCTTTAACAACATATCTTGTGATCCTATGCCTCTCTCAGTTGGAGTACCGCAAGGCTCTGTCTTGGGTCCCTTGCTTTTCTCTCTTTATACATCCTGCCTTGGAAAACTTATAGCCTCCTTTGGATTCCAGTACCACCTATATGCTGATGATACCCAAATCTATCTTTCCTCTCCTGATATCTCTCTCTCTTTACTCAACCAGATTTCTGACTGCCTCTCTGCAATTTTCTCTTGGATGTCTTCACACTACCTCCAACTCAATCTGTCCAAAACTGAGCTGCTTCTTATTCCCCCCTCTTCGAGACATCCGACACCTGACATTTCTCTGATGGTTGGAGACTCTATTCTCAACACCTCACCCCAGGTCCGCTGCCTTGGGGTCACACTAGACTCAGAACTCACATTCAACCCACATATACAAATGCTTACCAAATCCTGCCGTTCACACCTACGCAACATTTCCAGAATTCGTCCCTTCCTTACTCAAAATACTACAAAAATACTTATTCATTCCCTCATCCTGTCACACATTGATTATTGCAATCTACTCTTAAATGGCCTTCCAAAACACCGCCTCTCCTCCCTCCAATCTATTATGAATGCTTCTGCTAGACTCATCCACCTAAGTCGACGATCTACATCAGCTGCTCCGCTCTGCCACTCTCTACACTGGCTCCCCATACACTCCAGAATACAATTTAAAGTATTAGCCCTAACCTACAAAGCACTCAACAGTCTAACTCCCAACTATATTTCCTCTCTCATCGTGAAATACTCCCCATCCCGTCCTCTTCGATCAACCTCTGACCTACGTCTCTACACTCCTGTTATCTCTACATCCCACTCCCGCCTCCAAGACTTCGCACGTGCTGCTCCTGTCCTCTGGAACTCTCTACCCCGCTCCATCAGACTGTCTCCAACCTTGTATAGCTTCAGAAGATCCTTGAAAACCCACCTATTCAGAGAGGCTTACCATCTCTCCTCCATCCCGCATCTGAACCAAGCTAATACATGTACATGAACTGCCTAACTCACTGCTGCAAATACAACCGATGTAACAAGCTACCCCAACCTTATGTCTCTGCACCCTAAACCTATAGACTGTGAGCTCTCCGGAGCAGGGCCCTCTTCCTCCTGTGCTAGATTTGTTTAGTCTTGTTATGTTTTGTATTGTATCACAAATCTTTGTCATTGTATACCCCTATCATTGTACCCAGCGCTACGGAATTTGGCGGCGCTATACAAATAAATGATAATAATAATAATAATAACTCACAAATTAAGGATGTAACACACATCATACAAAAATCATGGCACATCCTCAAAAATGATCCTGATCTAAATGAGAGTCTTGGAGACAGAATATCTATATGTTATCGTAGGTATAGGAACTTGAAGGATAGATTAGTACAAAGTCACTTTGTAAAAAAGAAAGCAAAAATTACTTATCCTGGTAATTACCCATGCCGAAATTGTACTTATTGTCCCAATACTTTTCAGATTAATCAAATTCAAGACAAATTCGGAAAGACACTGTGATATACCTTTAAGGTATATCCCGCCTTTAACAGGTAACTCCCTATTTATAGCACATTTGGGTCAGGCATTCCTTGTCTGGAAATTGCTGTTACTAGAGTGATTTTGTTTTCTCTAGTTAAATATTGCTACTTGACTTTTTACTCTCGTAATATATTCTCATTATTGGACTGTTACTTTCTCCTTGGTTTTCGTTATCAATTATCATTAGTTGTAACAAACTTTTCAGCTTTCACAACCTGTCTGTTCTTACGGACTTAACTTGCTTTTTGGATCACGAAGCCGCCGGAACTACTTACCGCAATCCGGAAGCCGCACTCACACTGAAGACGCCGACCGGACCGGTCGTCAGGTACAAGTTCTCTCTGTTAAAAAACGCTGCATATAACTTTATCCTGATTCTATGTTACTTACCTCAGGAATCTAATATCATCATCTCAACGTTTGCCTAAATACCTGACGAAAGGATATGTGAATGGACTTGTATATATTTTAAGGTTGTATGTGTGAGTGCGTGAAGAGGATACATATTTAACAGAAGTTATATCTCGTCTGAAGTTAATTCATTAATCACCTGTGTGATCATATCTCATCTGATCTGTACTTTATCATTACTTGTCTTATTAATTATTGATGCACTTATATTATCTAATCTGGAAAGACAATTCAGATTAAGACTCTGCGCTTATATCTATAACAGTAACTCTCACTACTGACTAGTCAGGTTATCAAGACCATATTGCTTGACTATATTCAGGAAAAGAGGTACAAACTTAATATTTTCACTGCAACAATATCTGCTACAGCAGATCATCACAGACACATTTAATAAAACATCATATTGCATGCAGTACAACAAGCGTAATATATGTACTACAATGCAGCTGTAAGCTGAACTATGTAGGAATTACTTCACGCCCGCTCAAGAAAAGAGTGGGTGAACATATGTGCAACATCAGAAATGCCGAATCTGATCTGAGAAAAGGCAAGAAAATCACACAAATAGCTAACCACTTCCTTTTAAAACACAGTTCAAATACTGATGTTTTGTCTTTTTTTGGCCTAGAAAAAGTATCATTAGGCATCAGAGGTGGAGACTTGGAAGATGCATTACTTCAGGCAGAATGCAAATGGATCTATTTGCTAAATTCTGTTAATCCACATGGTTTAAATGAAAACAACAAATACTACGTATTTTTACCCAAATAATTGACAAATACGTACATCTAAATGATATGAAAATCATGTGATAACATCCCTTATAAACACCCTATAGGTTAAAGTTTATAACCTATATATATATTTATAACTATACCAAATATATTCAATGATTATTAATATTTATTATTCTATCTCAGCTTAGGCTGTAACAGATACTTGCGAAAAATAAACCCTCTCTCGATTCCACTCGTATGCCTCCTGGCATACCCATCAATAGAGCATATTCAAATATTTATAGTAACGTCAAAACCATCAAATCTAGGGAATATAGACATCAACATAAATTCCATCTCTATTTATTGTCATCAAAATTATTTTACTAAATTACCACTATCATCGCAATCACTTTCAATCACACTTTCACATCCACAAACACTTATCACTCCTTATCTTATCACAATTGGTACCTACACCCTGAAGAATAGTTATCACCTTCTATATTGCTTCATTAGTCACACTATTATCCAGTCCGCTCCAATTATATCCTATATATTCCAGATTTCAACATTTAGCACATTTAATGTCACACCCAATTCAGTTCACCATATCACACTATACAGATATTCACACACAAGCACATTATAATTCATTTATTTTATTTTATTTCATTTTATTTTACACCCCCAAAGTTGATTTAGTTTGAACCTCACCATCACTTATAAATGTTATTTATTTAAATCAATCGTTATATTTCATTCACTATAAGGTATATTATACACTAGATTGATATATGCACAAATCATCAGCCACATCTGATTTATATGTAATAAATATTTAATAAATTCATAATCCCTAAAGGTTTAATTCAGTCACACATCTCCTTGTTTTAGTTAATATTCATAATTATAAAAGAAAATAATATTGGCATATAATATCCGTTCCAATGTAGATTGAACAGGCGAGCTGTCACAACAAATAATTGAATGCAAAAGACATGATAGCCTATAATAAAATAACATGTAACAACTTGGTTCCCATTCATCATAACAAATTGAGGATAATGCAGGGAACCAATTACAAAATAAGTTCACTAATCCCCAGTGACGGACAGCCTCAAGAGCCAGTAGTTACGATCGCATATCAAGAACCTAGCAACCAAAATGAGGATGACGCGCGGACATGCACATCAACGAAAGCATAAGATTGACACTATTCTCAACCAATAGCAACAAGCTAACAAAAAGGAAAGTTAACAACGGAACCCAAATGATGGACAGAGCCTTAAACCAATGAGAGCATAACCTTGATACTGGGTATTCATAACGGTATTAATGAGGTATAGTGGTTAGGCTTTTCCTAACCTTAACACTGGGTACTCACAACGGTATTAATAGGTAAAACAGTTAGGTATTTCCTAACTATAATATTGGTCTTGCTCAAGATTACTCACTATCCTAATCACTTTATGGTAATAACAAGGTATAGAAGTTAGGTTTTTTCCTAATTCATACTTATTTCAATTATTACGGTAATAACAAGGTAATGAAGATAGGTTTTTCCTACTTTGATATTGGCTGACCACAATATTTCAACTCACCAACGGTAATAATAAGGTATCGGATTTGGGCTTTTCCCAAACCACCAATAGATTATCATATTCGGTACTAACAAGGTAATCAGTCAGGCTTTTCCTGACATCTACTTACTTCAAACTATAAGTGAAAGCACCACTCTCCTTTTTTGTACCATATTCAGTACGTATATCTTCTGGCTGCATGGTAGTAGACAAAAGTGGATTTTAAAATGTGTGTTAAACCCCTGTTTTTTACATGATCTAATAAAGGTTACTTTTTAATACATAATCTTTCATCCAATCCCTACACGTTCATGAGTGCTATATTTGTACCCTTTAGTCAGTTCTTTACTGATTCTCTGTATAGTTTACAAGTAGGTATAAGCACCAACCCCTAATAGATTGTTACTATTTGAATATATCAAAACTTAACAAACCCATTACTTTGGGTTAAAGGGGAACGTTCAGTATACTTTATTAATTTCTGAGTAGTGCCATTATTTCTTCTCTATAAACAAAGCTGTAAAAATTGTCATTTGTTTTTCTTTTGCTTTAAGTTTCCATTTTTGCATATTTTACTGTGAACTGTTTTATCAAGCAAGGGTTTTTCCATTTTGATTTGTTTGTTTTGTGCTGTTTTGAACATGTTTTTGTGATGTCGCTGTCCTTCACAGTGGAGCTTGTTCTATTAACTGTTAAGATACATGATGTTTCATTAATTATAATGAAGAGTCACTCACAACTCATGGATGCGACAAGGGGCAGGTACAAATATCTTTACATTTTGCAATTTTCCAGGTGCGATACTGCACCCATGTTTTTCTGAAGGATTTTAGCTTCATATATGAATTTTAATGAATCTGGACCAATGTCTACAGATGATAACAGAGTGTTTGCCAGGTCCTGTCCTGCTTCCAAGTTGCTGTTCCCTTCCTTTCTGACTAAGCGATTATCCCCTCCTGCTTCCAAGTTGCTGAGACAGCCCATCCTGATTAAAAGCATGTCCTGTTTTCAAGTTTCTGACTCTGACTTTGAGATTTCTGCATCCACTTTGTTAGGGCAGTCTTTTCCAGCATGTGAGATTAATACATTTTGATCAGCTTCCAAATTGCTGTCCTGGTGCATTCCTGATTAAGAAATTAAGTCAGTCCAAATCTCCTAAAGGATATATACACACACACACACACACTCACCTCATCTGTATTTCACCTATAGAACAGTTTATTGAAAACCTGTCTAAAGGGCTCATTCCCCTATCATCAATTCCTGCTTCATTTGGTTACTTTTTTTGGAAACATAAAGGATGGCTGTCTGAGGCCCTACATCACCTAAAGGGGCTTGATAACTAGGGTTACCATATTGCCGCTTTAAAAAGGGACACATATGGAAAATACTTATGTCAGGACTGTTTGAAGAAATGTTTTGAGTAATGTTCCATTATAAGAACGCTGACAAGGGCGAAACTAAAGGGGGTGCAGGGGTCGCGACTGCTACTGGGCCCATCCTCTTAGAGGGCCCGCAGCCACTGTTACCTAAGCTGTGTTCTTACTACCATCATTCTATTCAGACCAGCTATATGCAAAATGATGCATAATATATTTGAACTTATTTATAATATGAATATGACACATGCTATATACTTGTAAATTATACAGGATCATTATGCAACTCAAAAGCAGTTCTCTTTTGAGTATTTGTGTATAAATAGTCAGAATCATTATAAACAGCAGTGTGACCATTCCCAGGATATAGGTGCTCAGTGTTTTATAATGATTTAAACAAAAAAAGTAAATTTTTAATTTTTTTTGGGGGGGGGGGGCCTTGATGTATTCTTGCACCGGGGCCCTGGAATTCCTAGTTACGCCTCTGAACGCTGACATGTGTATTTTTCATACCACTTTAAGAAAATATTATGATAATCTATAACAATACAGAAGAGAGCTTTGGCCATCAATTAGTGTCCTGCTCCGTCCTCTTAACCTGATGGCCCTGCCTTTCTATGACACTTTGTCATGATCCTTATAAGTTTGCTATTTTGGATTCTATAATGGACAAAAATATTAAAACGCAGTGGTTAAAAATATTAAGTAAAATCAAACAGTTTGTCAACACATGTTACTGAGTTTGAAACTTATATGGATTAGACATAAGCAATCAATTAAGGAGCAGATCAGGTACAACTAATCTGTTATGGAATATTGATAAACACTTGAGCTTGCTAAAGTGCCTCATTCTAAAGGCAAGTTCATGCTCAAAATTCATTGACCATTGCTTCACCTATATTTTCCACAGTTTCTGTAGTGTTTCTCTCTTTATCACCAGATAAGAAATAAGAAACAGTCAACATAGAGTCATTCATATGTATGGTGCATCAGGAACACTGTAATTAGTCCATATATAAAGATAGACATTATTTGCATGAGAACCACTATTAGTATCATATACTTCACAGAGGTACTGCAGCAGCTTCAAAATCGAAACAGTCTCTCTTAGGCCCTGATATTCAAAACCTCTCTACTCAGGTGAGATATTCTAAAATGATCCTCCGGCACTGTGATATCCCTAGTGAAATTTTCAAAAGGCAGATTTTGCTTTACTTCTCCAAGGGGCATTTGCTGCATTTCTGTATGTGAAGGAGAGACAAGCCCAGTGCAATATAACACTGCATGACATGATAGTTCTACTGCATTTACATTTTGTGCTTTCTATTTTATATCACTTACTTTACACTTCAGATTAAATTTTATTACATTTAAACTTTCTATTTTGTATTTTATTAGAGAGATGAGAGGTGCCTTCCATAGAAAGTAATTGGAGGTAGGCATTTTTCAAGTCAATCTTTGTGAATTGCCAAAGGTGCAAAGATATCCTTCTCTTTAACACCACTTCTCTGTCCTTAAAGTGAAAGTCAAACCTAGGGTTTTTTAAATGCTAGGATTGACTATTGAAACAAATAAAGGGGACTTTCATTTATGAAGTATAAGATACTTCATGTAGAAAGCTCCTTTATTTGTTTCAACCGATCACCGGCCTGAGCTGCTAAGGAAGCCCACGTCAAATCGCTCTTTTCGTTGAGAGGTGACTTTTTTTACCTCTTAGCCAATAGCCATTCGGTAAATCTTGCTTGGCGCCCTTGGGAGTCAGATTTACTGCACGGCTATTTGCTAAGAGGTTAAAATGTCACCTCTTAGCAAAAAAATGTTTTGCTGTGGGCTTCATTATCAGCTAAGAACGGCAATCGGTTGAAACAAATAAAGGAGCTTTCTACATGAAGTATCTTATACTTCATGAATGAAAGTCCCCTTTATTTGTTTCAATAGTCAATCCTAGCATTTCAAAAACGCTAGGATTGACTTTCACTTTAACTGTGCCCAATTGACAATCAAACACTGATGCAAATTTGTGTTTCAGCTCTCTTACCCAGTTAGAGTGACAAGAAACTGCCTGTACAACATGACATGGTCTGCTGAGTACTTTTGGCATTCCTAGGTGGACCCCCAACTAGCAAGTCATTAAGGGGTAAAATAGCTGAGTACTGTTGTAACTGTGCATGAACAAATGCTCAACCTATTGGCTTTATTAATTCAGTTGATTAGGTCTGTAATCACATCTTAATAGTGGTAATAGGTACAAACAGGTGTAGTTTCTTCCAGTTATGCCAGCTAATAATGGACACAGCAGCTCCTGTGTCTAGGTCCATCATAATTTATTTTCCTTGTACTTTAACGGCCACAGTAAAAGCAGCTTGAATTTACTTTTGTGATATTTTTTTTTTAAATAGACATAAAACACTATGAAATGGTAATATGAAATGATAAATCTTATATATATAAAAAAAAGTTTGCAATATACTTTGATTATTTTTTTGTCCCCTTTTCCTGTAATTCTATTCTGAAATTGTGAGCTTTTCAGTTCCTGCAGAACAGTGTTATATTTCACACAGCCAATGGCTGCACAATTAATTGGCTGACCTATTTATTTCTGTCCCTAATTGGCCACAGCAAAGAAGGTAACCTAAGTTACAACATGACAGCTTCCATTGTTTTATATAAACTAAAACTTTGCACATATTTTGTCATTATTTAAACAGCTAATAAAAATTTAAAAAATACATCTGCATGTTTTTCTCAAAGTAATCTTTTCTTCAAAATGTCTCATGCTATCTAGCATTTATTTGGTGCTAGATTACAAGTGGTACGATAATTTATCGAGCACCTGCAAACGGGCAAACTTACCCCCTGCGTTGTCTGACGACATAAGAACAAGGCTCACATTGGAGCATATGGAAGCACACTTTCGTGAATGGAATTCTTCCTAGCAATGTGAAAGCAAGGTCACATTCGCATTGGGCTCAACTTGTAATATCAGCACACATTAGCGTGCGCTGGTATTACTCAGAGGAGCGCTAATATTGCTTTCTCAAAAGCGATATTTAGTGCTCCACTTGTAATCTGGCCCTTAGTGTTCAATGTCCCTTAAAGATTGTGAATCGAAATATGAACATCAGAGTCCCTGAAGACTCTTGTACTTGAACTCGGTAATTCTTTTTCTCTTGCCCTTTCCTAGCTTCTTAGGATTGTCTTGGATTCCTCTACAAACATTTTGCAAATTACCTTATTTACCACATGAATAACATTTTGCCTCCCTGAATCTGCAAGTTGTGATGTATGGTGATGTAGTGCCACAGCGATGGCAATGTATTACATTGTTCCCCCTTAATTTTAAGTTTACATGACTGCGGCCATTGGTGAGTACCTTTTTCAAATTACATGCTTCAGTGTGAAATCTATTTATAGTGCAGCAAATCAGCATGCTTTGAGTGCTGTGGGAAGATAGTACTTGACAATTTGCTAAGAGCAATAACAGGCAGAAATGGATTCTCCTTGTTTTTGATGTCTTTTTAAAAACTTAAACCTTTAAGCAATTCTAAGAGGTTGCAGTTGATAATGTGCAGTAATTAATGTAACTAACTGTGGCCTAGATTTGGAGTTTGGCGTTAGCCGTGAAAACCAGCGTTAGAGGCTCCTAACGCTGGTTTTAGGCTAACTCCGGTATTTGGAGTCACTCAAAATAGGGTCTAACGCTCACTTTTCAGCCGCGACTTTTCCATACCGCAGATCCCCTTACGTCAATTGCGTATCCTATCTTTTCAATGGGATCTTTCTAACTCCGGTATTTAGAGTCGTGTCTGAAGTGAGCGTTAGACATCTAACGACAAAACTCCAGCCGCAGGAAAAAAGTCAGTAGTTAAGAGCTTTCTGGGCTAACGCCGGTTCATAAAGCTCTTAACTACTGTACTGTAAAGTACACTAACACCCATAAACTACCTATGTACCCCTAAACTGAGGCCCCCCCACATCGCCGCCACTCGATTAAATTTTTTTAACCCCTAATCTGCCAACCGCCACCTACGTTATACTTATGTACCCCTAATCTGCTGCCCCTAACACCGCCGACCCCTATATTATATTTATTAACCCCTAATCTGCCCCCCACAACGTCGCCTCCACCTGCCTACACTTATTAACCCCAAATCTGCCGAGCGGACCTGAGCGCTACTATAATAAAGTTATTAACCCCTAATCCGCCTCACTAACCCTATAATAAATAGTATTAACCCCTAATCTGCCCTCCCTAACATCGCCAACACCTAACTTCAATTATTAACCCCTAATCTGCCGACCGGAGCTCACCGCTATTCTAATAAATGTATTACCCCCTAAAGCTAAGTCTAACCCTAACACTAACACCCCCCTAAGTTAAATATAATTTTAATCTAACGAAATTAATTAACTCTTATTAAATAAATTATTCCTATTTAAAGCTAAATACTTACCTGTAAAATAAACCCTAATATAGCTACAATATAACGAATAATTACATTGTAGCTATTTTAGGATTAATATTTATTTTACAGGCAACTTTGTAATTATTTTAACCAGGTACAATAGCTATTTAATAGTTAAGAACTATTTAATAGCTAAAATAGTTAAAATAATTACAAATTTACCTGTAAAATAAATCCTAACCTAAGTTACAATTAAACCTAACACTACACTATCAATAAATTAATTAAATAAAATACCTATAATTATCTACAATTAAACCTACCACTACACTATCAATAAATAAATTAAATACAATACCTACAAATAACTACAATGAAATAAACTATCTAAAGTACAAAAAATAAAAAAGAACTAAGTTACAAAAAATAAAAAAATATTTACAAACATAAGAAAAATATTACAACAATTTTAAACTAATTACACCTACTCTAAGCCCCCTAATAAAATAACAAAGACCCCCAAAATAACAAAATGCCCTACCCTATTCTAAATTACTACATTTCAAAGCTCTTTTACCTTACCAGCCCTGAACAGGGCCCTTTGCGGGGCATGCCCCAAGAAATTCAGCTCTTTTGCCTGTAAAAAAAACATACAATACCCCCCCAACATTACAACCCACCACCCACATACCCCTAATCTAACCCAAACCCCCCTTAAATAAACCTAACACTAAGCCCCTGAAGATCTTCCTACCTTGTCTTCACCCTACCAGGTTCACCGATCCGTCCTGAAGAGCTCCTCCGATGTCCTGATCCAAGCCCAAGCGGGGGGCTGAAGAGGTCCATGATCCGGCTGAAGTCTTCATCCAAGCGGGAGCTGAAGAGGTCCATGATCCGGATGAAGTCTTCATCCAAGCGGGAGCTGAAGAGGTCCATGATCCGGATGAAGTCTTCTATCAACGGCATCTTCAATCTTCTTTCTTCCGGATCCATCTTGCAGACCTCCGACGCGGAACATCCTCTTCTCCCGACGCCTACTAGCCGAATGACGGTTCCTTTAAGGGATGTCATCCAAGATGGCGTCCCTCGAATTCCTATTGGCTGATAGGATTCTATCAGCCAATCGGAATTAAGGTAGGAATATTCTGATTGGCTGATGGAATCAGCCAATCAGAATCAAGATCAATCCGAATCAGAATCAAGATCAATCAATGCAAGCTCAATCTGATTGGCTGATCGAATCAGCCAATCGGATTGAACTTGATTCTGATTGGCTGATTCCATCAGCCAATCAGAATATTCCTACCTTAATTCCGATTGGCTGATAGAATCCTATCGAATTCGAGGGACGCCATCTTGGATGACGTCCCTTAAAGGAACCGTCATTCGGCTAGTAGGCGTCGGGAGAAGAGGATGTTCCGCGTCGGAGGTCTGCAAGATGGATCCGGAAGAAAGAAGATTGAAGATGCCGTTGATAGAAGACTTCATCCGGATCATGGACCTCTTCAGCTCCCGCTTGGATGAAGACTTCATCCGGATCATGGACCTCTTCAGCTCCCGCTTGGATGAAGACTTCAGCCGGATCATGGACCTCTTCAGCCCCCCGCTTGGGCTTGGATCAGGACATCGGAGGAGCTCTTCAGGACGGATCGGTGAACCTGGTAGGGTGAAGGCAAGGTAGGAAGATCTTCAGGGGCTTAGTGTTAGGTTTATTTAAGGGGGGTTTGGGTTAGATTAGGGGTATGTGGGTGGTGGGTTGTAATGTTGGGGGGGGGGATTGTATGTTTTTTTTTTTACAGGCAAAAGAGCTGAATTTCTTGGGGCATGCCCCGCAAAGGGCCCTGTTCAGGGCTGGTAAGGTAAAAGAGCTTTGAAATGTAGTAATTTAGAATAGGGTAGGGCATTTTGTTATTTTGGGGGTCTTTGTTATTTTATTAGGGGGCTTAGAGTAGGTGTAATTAGTTTAAAATTGTTGTAATATTTTTCTTATGTTTGTAAATATTTTTTTATTTTTTGTAACTTAGTTCTTTTTTATTTTTTGTACTTTAGATAGTTTATTTCATTGTAGTTATTTGTAGGTATTGTATTTAATTTATTTATTGATAGTGTAGTGGTAGGTTTAATTGTAGATAATTATAGGTATTTTATTTAATTAATTTATTGATAGTGTAGTGTTAGGTTTAATTGTAACTTAGGTTAGGATTTATTTTTCAGGTAATTTTGTTATTATTTTAACTAGGTAACTATTAAATAGTTAGGGTTAGGGTTAGGGTTAACTATTTAATAGCTATTGTACCTGGTTAAAATAATTACAAAGTTGCCTGTAAAATAAATATTAATCCTAAAATAGCTACAATGTAATTATAATTTATATTGTAGCTATATTAGGATTTATTTTACAGGTAAGTATTTAGCTTTAAATAGGAATAATTTATTTAATAAGAGTTAATTAATTTCGTTAGATTAAAATTATATTTAATTTAGGGGGGTGTTAGTGTTAGGGTTAGACTTAGCTTTAGGGGTTAATACATTTATTATAGTAGCGGTGAGCTCCGGTCGGCAGATTAGGGGTTAATAATTGAAGATAGGTGTCGGCGATGTTAGGGAGGGCAGATTAGGGGTTAATACTATTTATTATAGGGTTAGTGATGCGGATTAGGGGTTAATAACTTTATTATAGTAGTGCTCAGGTCCGCTCGGCAGATTAGGGGTTAATAAGTGTAGGCAGGTGGAGGCGACGTTGAGGGGGGCAGATTAGGGGTTAATAAATATAATATAGGGGTCGGCGGTGTTAGGGGCAGCAGATTAGGGGTACATAAGGATAATGTAAGTAGCGGCGGTTTACGGAGCGGCAGATTAGGGGTTAAAAATAATATGCAGGGGTCAGCGATAGCGGGGGCGGCAGATTAGGGGTTAATAAGTGTAAGGCTAGGGGTGTTTAGACTCGGGGTACATGTTAGGGTGTTAGGTGCAGACGTAGGAAGTATTTCCCCATAGCAAACAATGGGGCTGCGTTAGGAGCTGAACGCGGCTTTTTTGCAGGTGTTAGGTTTTTTTTCAGCACAAACAGCCCCATTGTTTCCTATGGGGGAATCGTGCACGAGCACGTTTTTGAGGCTGGCCGCTTGCGTAAGCAACTCTGGTATCGAGAGTTGAAGCTGCGTTAAAAATGCTCTACGCTCCTTTTTTGGAGCCTAACGCAGCCTTTTTGTGGACTCTCAATACAAGAGTTATTTTTATGGTGCGGCCAGAAAAAAGCCAGCGTTAGCTACGCGGGTCGTTACCGACAAAACTCTAAATCTAGGCCTGTGAGCGCTATAGGGAAATTAATGAACGCAACAAAAGTTGCGTTATTTAATTCCCTATAGCGCTGCCATTACAAGTTTTGAAAAACACGGCTTGCGCGTGCGATATGGAGATTTTAAGCTCCATACCGCACCCAAAACAAGCGGTGTTTTGACGTGCTCGTGCACACTTTCCCCATAGACATTAATCGGGAGTGCTGGCAAAAAAAAGTCTAACACCTGCGATCGCGGAAACAAAAGCTCCGTAACACAGCCCCATTGATGTCTATGTGGAAAAAGAAAATACAGTTTAAACCTAACACCCTATAACATAAACCCTGAGTCTAAACACCCCTATTCTGCTGCCCCTGACATCACCGACGCCTGCCTACAGTTATCAACCCCTAATCTACCGCTTCTGATATTGCCGCCACCTAAATAAAAATTTTAACCCCTAATCTGCCGCTCCCGATATCGCCACCACTATACTAAAGTTATTAACCCCTATTCAGCCGCACCCCAACATCGCCGCAACTATATTAAAGGGACAGTCTACACCAGAATTTTTATTGTTTTAAAAGATAGATAATCCATTTATTAACCATTCCCCAGTTTTGCATAACCAACACAGTTATAATAATATACTTTTAACCTCTGTGATTATCTTGTATCTAAGCCTCTGCAAACTGCCCCTTTATTTCAGTTCTTTTGACAGACTTACAGTTTAGCCAATCACTGCCTGCTCCCAGATAACTTCACGTGCACGAGCACAGTGTTATCTATATGAAATACGTGAACTAACACCCTCTAGTGGTGAAAAACCGTTCAACTGCATTCTGAAAAGAGGTGGCCTTCAAGGTCTAAGAAATTAGCATATGAACCTCCTAGATTAAGCTTTCAACTAAGAATACCAAGAGAACAAAGCAAAATTTGTGCTAACAGTAAATTGGAAAATTGTTTAAAATTACATGCTCTATCTGAATCATGAAAGTTTATTTTGGGCTAGACTGTCCCTTTAAAGTTATTAACCCCTATTCCGCCAGTCCCCTACATCGCCACAACTAAATAAAGTTATTAACCCCTAAACCTCTGGCCTCCCACATCACTACCACTAAATAAAGCTATAAACCCCTAAACCGCCAGCCCCCCACATCGCAACAACCTAAATTAAACTATATTAACCCCTAAACCTAACCCTAACGTAACCCTATCCCTAATCCTAACCCTAACCCTAAACCTAACCTTAACACCCCCTAACTTTAACATAATGAAATTAGATATAAATTAAATTTACAATTATTAACTAAATAATTCCTATTTAAAACTAAATTCTTACCTGTGAACTAAAACCTAAGGTAGCTACAATATAACTAATAGTTACATTGTAGCTAGCTTAGGTTTTATTTTTATTTCACAAGTAGACTAGTTAGTATATAGTTATTAACTATTTACTAACTACCTAGTTAAAATAAATACAAACTTACCTGTGAAATAAAACCTAACCTGCCTTACACTAAAACCTAACATTACAAAAATTAAAAAACTTACCATTACAAAAAAAAACAAACGAAATTATCTCAAAAAATAAAGATTATTCCTATTCTAATACCATTTAAAAAAAACACCCCAAAATAAAAAAGCCTAATCTAGAATAAACTACCAAGGTACCTTAAAAAAACACCCCCTAACACTATACAAACCCCCACCCCCCAAACTACCAAGGGCCCTTAAAAGGGCCTTTTGGGTGGCCCTTAAAAGGGCCTTTTGTAGGGCATTGTTAAACAGCTCTTTTGCTAAAAAAAAATAATACAAACCCCACCTAACACTATACAAACTAGGTATGCACCGAAATGAAAATTCTGGACCGAAACCGATTCCGAAAATTCAGGATGCCCCTGGCCGAAAACCGAAAACGAAAATGTTTTTTTTTTCTTTTTTTAACTACAGTGTGTGTGTGTAACTGAGAGAGCTTGTAGGCGGAAAAGCTCCAACAAATGGGCGTGGTCACTTGTAACGTAGGGTGTGATCTGTAGTAAAACTGGTGGAGCTCTACAAGGGAGAGCGTGGTTATAGCCAGACAACAATACGAGGTAGACATGTGTTTTGTTTTTGGGTGTAGTTATCCGTGCGATGGGCATGGCTGCACCTGATCGTCTCATCTTATCTCCGCCTAGTTCCTGCTTAGGGTCTCACACTGACCCTTCAGATTATATGTCCGGAGCCCCAAATGGAGTCTGCCTATCACCAGGACCACCGGACTTAGCTACGACCTTACGTGCAAGGTGGTTATAGAAAGTTACTGTGCTTTTTTGTATACACTGTCCGGTGGGTGCTAATTTGTACCAACTGTGTGCGAGCTTTGGGCTTATGCATTTATAGTGTGCACGCATATTTGCTTCAGGCGAATAGAATGTCTCCGCACAAGAGGCTGATGTATGGGCACTGTATATAAGATTATACATATTCACTGTGTGTGCTTAGGGCTGTGTCTGATAATATCAAGTGTTTATAAACATGTTACTTATCCTCCATTGAATACTGTATTCAGAACTTTGGTTTACTTCTAAAAAAAAAAAAAGGGCACTGCTGGTTTCAAATATCATCATGTCATGGTACTTATGTTTGTGCTCTGTGTATAATGCCAGTGCTGTGCTGCTCACCTTATGCTAAGGATAGACATGTAACTCAATAGAACAGGGGAGGGCTGTACATTTTTAGCCATTTTGGTCCTCTTTGGGCCGTAATTGGAGTTGCACATTTTTGGCGGCCCAAATTTTGGTGCATCGCTAGTATTATTCTTTATTTAGTTCTGTGTAACAGAATCAGATTTAACCGTTTTTTGGGGGTTTTTTTACCAATTATCCAAATAAAGTATAGTCCTAGAAAAGTATTATTATATGCAAAACAGTAAGTCAAGTAATGAACTCAAACAGCAGCACTAGGCTGGCATCAAATTTGAAATATGCTACACAATAATTTTACAGAAAATAAAAGGCAAAAAACCCGAAAACCGAAATAACAAAGAATGCCATTTTCGGTCGAAACTTTCTGCGGCCGAAATTTCGGTGCATCCCTAATACAAACCCCCACCCCCCAAACTACCAAGGGCCCTTAAAAGGGCTTTTTGGGGGCCCTTAAAAGCGCCTTTTGTAGGGCATTGCCCTGAGTTGAACAGCTCTTTTGCTAAATAAAATAATACAAATACCCCCTAACACTATACAAACCCCCTCCCCCCAAACTAACAAGGGCCCTTAAAAGGGCCTTTTGTAGGGCTTAGCCCTAAGTTAACCCCTTAATGACCGGACCATTTTTCAATTTTCTTACCCTTAATGACAATGGCTATTTTTACATTTCTGCAGTGTTTGCGTTTAGCTGTAATTTTCCTCTTACTCGTTTACTGTACCCACACATATTATATACCGTTTTTCTCGCCATTCAATGGACTTTCTAAAGATACCATTATTTTCATCATATCTTATAATTTACTAAAAAAAATGATAAAATATGAGGAAAAAATGGAAAAAAACACACTTTTTCTAACTTTGACCCCCAAAATCTGTTACACATCTACAATCACCAAAAAACACTCATGCTAAATAGTTTATAAATTTTGTCCTGAGTTTAGAAATACCCAATGTTTGCACGTTCTTTGCTTTTTTTGCAATTTATGGGGCAATAAATACAAGTAGCACTTTACTATTTCCAAACCACTTTTTTTCAAAATTAGCGCTAGTTACTTTGGAACCCTGATATCTGTCAGGAATCCCTGAATATCCCTTGACATGTATATATTTTGTTTTAGAAGACATCCCAAAGTATTGATCTAGGCCCATTTTGGTATATTTCATGCCACCATTTCACCGCCAAATGCGATAAAAAAAAAAAAAAGTTAACTTTTTCACAAATTTTGTCACAAACTTTAGGTTTCCCACTGAAATTATTTATAAACAGCTTCTGCAATTATGGCACAAATGGTTGTAAATTCTTCTCTGGGATCCCCTTTTTCAGAAATAACAGACTTATATGGCTTTGTGGTTGTGTTTTGGTAATTAGAAGGCCGCTAAATGCCGCTGCGCACCACACGTGTTTTATGTCCAGGAGTGAAGGGGTTAATTAGGGAGCTTGTAGGGAGCTTGTAGTGTTAATTTTAGCTTTAGTGTAGTGTAGTAGACAACCCCAAGTATTGATCTAGGCCCATTTTGGTATATTTTATGCCACCATTTCACCGCCAAATGCGAGCAAATAAAAAAAAAACTTTACATTTTTCACAATTTTAGGTTTCTCACTGAAATTATTTACAAACAGCTTGTGTTATTATGGCAGAAATTGTTGTAAAAGCTTCTCTGGGATCCCCTTTGTTCAGAAATAGCAGACTTATATGGCTTTGGCGTTGCTTTTTGGTAATTAGAAGGCCGCTAAATGCTGCTGCGCACCACACGTGAATTATGCCCAGCAGTGAAGGGGTTAAATTAGGTAGCTTGTAAGGAGCTTGCAGGGTTAATTTTAGAGATCAGCCTCCCACCTGACACACCCCACCCCCTGATCCCTCCCAAACAGCTCTCTTCCCTCCCCCACCCCACAATTGTTCCCGCCATCTTAAGTACTGGCAGAAAGTCTGCCAGTACTAAATAAAAGAGTTTTTTTTTTTTTTTAAATAAAAATAATAAAATATTTTAGTTGTGATGAACCCCTTCCTTAGCACCAACCTCCCTGATCCCCCCCTCCAGCTCTCTAACCCTCTCCCCTACCTAATTACCGCCATCTTGGGTACTGGCAGCTGTCTGCCAGTACCCAGTTTGGCCCCACAAACCAAAGTATTTTAATTTTATTTTTAACTTTTATTTTTATTTTTAATTATTTCTGTAGTGTAGCAGCCCCTCCACAATACCCCCACCCCCTCCCCCTCCCAGATCCTTTTATATGGAAAAAAAAATTTTTTAACTTTTTTTCCCCCTTCCTAACTTCATTGGTGTCAGTGTGGCTAATGCGTGCACGTGCACGCGTGTCCACGTGCACACGCGTCCACGTGCACGCCCTCGTGCACGCACGCGCATCGTGCACGCGCGCGCATCGTGCACGCGCGCACACGCTCCCTCCTCCCACCCGGTCAAACAGCACCATCGGCACCATCACTACCGGTGCAGAGAGGGCCACAGAGTGGCTCTCTCTGCATCGGAAGCTTGTAAAGGGGTATTGCAGGATGCCTCCATATCGAGGCATCACTGCAATACCCTCAGAGCTGCTGGAAGTGGTTGTGATCACTTCCAGCACTCTGTTAGACAACTGACGTACCAGGTACGTCTATTGTCATTAACTGCTTGTTAATGCATGACGTACCTGGTACGTCAGTTGTCATTAAGGGGTTAAACAGCTCTTTTGCTAAAAAAAAAAATACCCCCTAAAAATATACATTACACAGAATAACAAACAAATTATCAAAAATAAACAAATTATTCCTACCCAAAAAACACCCCAAAATAAAAAACCTAATCCAGAATAAACTACCAATGGCCCTTAAAAGGGCCTTTTGTAGGGAATTGTCCTAAAGATAGCAGCTCTTTTAGCCAAAAAAAATTACAAAGACCCACTAACATTACAAACCCCCACCCCCCCAAACCCACAAAATAAAATAAAAACTATCGAAAAAACCTAAGCTACCCATTGCCCTCAAAAGGGCATTTGTATGGTCATTGTCCTTAAAAGGGCATTTAGCTCTTTCACTGCCCAGACCGTAACTAAAAAATAAAACCCACCCAATAAACCCTTAAAAAAGATGCCGTCTGGATGAAGATTGAAAAGGCTGCCTGGATGAAGACTTCTCGCCGCTTGGATCAGGACTTCGCCACCGGGATGAAGATTGAAGAGGCTGTCTGGATGAAGACTTCTCGCCGTCCGGATGAGGACTTCAATGCCGAGATGAAGTCATCATCCAGACAAAAACTGTAAGTGTATCATCAGCAGGGTAGTGTTAGACTTTTTTAAGGGTTTATTGGGTGGGTTTTATTTTTTAGTTTAGGGTCTGGGCAGTAAAAGAGCTAAATGCCCTTTTAAGGGCAATGCCCATACAAATGCCCTTTTCAGGGCAATAGGTAGCTTAGGTTTTTTTAGAATTAGGTTTTTTATTTTGGGGGGTTGGTTGGGTGGTGGGTTTTACTGTTGGGGGGTCTTTGTGTTATTTTTACAGGTAAAAGAGCTGATATCTTTGGGACAATGCCCCAAAAAAGGCTCTTTTAAGGGCCATTGGTAGTTTATTGTAGGCTAGGGGTTTTTTTTTATTTTGGGTGGGCTTTTTTATTTTGATAGGGATATTAGATTTGGTGTAATTCTTTTTATTTTGGATAATTTCGTTTTTTATTTTTTGTAATTTAGTGTTTGTTTTTTGTAACAGTATTTTCTTGGTTTTCTAATTAGATACTTTATCATTTTTAGAGTAGTATTAGGATTTTTTTAATGTGTAGTTTAGTTTTATTTAATTGGTAGTTAGTTTAATTTTATTTTAATAATTATGTTAGTTTAATTTTTAGTTTAAACTTTTTAATTTGACAGGTAAGTTTTAATTTAATTTAAACTAGGGAAATTGTAATTTAAATATAAAGTTAGGGGGGTGTTAGGTTTAGGGGTTACTAGTTTAAATTAGTTTATTGCGAATTGTGGGGGGCTTTCGGTTTAGGGGTTAATAGTTTACCTTAGTATATTTCGTTGTGGGGGCTTTCGGTTTAGGGGTTGATAGGTTTATTATAGTGGCGGCAGTGTAGGGCTTAATAACTTTAGTATAGTGGGGGCGATGTGGGTGGACGGCAGATTACGGGTTGATAATATTTAAATAGTGTTTGCGATGTGGAAGGGCGGCAGTTTAGGGGTTAATCAGTTTATTATAGTGGTGACAATGTTGGAGAGTGGCGGAATAGGGGTTAATAGTTTTTTTTAGTGGCGGCGATGTCAGGAGCGGCAGATTACGGGTTAAAAACTTTAAAATAGTGTTTGCGATGCGGGAGGGCCTCGGTTTAGGGGTTAATAGGTAGTGTATGGGTGTTAGTTAGGCTGACCATATTGCCGCTTTAAAAAGGGACACATATGAAAAATACATATGTCAGGGCGGTTTTCAGGGCTGTTTAAAGAAATGGTTTTGTATAAGAACCCTCACATATGTATTTTTCATATGTGTTCCTTCTTAAAGCGGCAATATGGTCAGCCTAGTGTTAGTGTACTTTTCAACACTTTAGCTATGCGTTTTATGCTACAGATTTGTAGCGTAAAACTCATAACTACTGCTCTCAGATGGCGGTACGGATCTTGTGGTTTTAGGCTGTAAAGCTCGCTTTTTAGCCTCACCGCAAAACTTGTAATACCGGCGCTATGGGAATCCCATGAAAAAACGTCATTTTTAGGAGTGCGGTACTGACGTTGCGTTACAGACTAAAAGGCTTGCGGTACAGCTATACCGATAAGACTTGTAATGGCTGTGGTGCAGTTTTAACGCTGAAAATACCATATTTTCAGCGTTAAAAGACAAACGCACAAACTTGTAATCTAGGTGTGTGACAGGGACATGGAAGCAGATTTATCTGGATGCAGAAGGTCACGTAGAATATCATAAGTTCCCACACCAATGGCTGTCAGGAATTCAGTCTTCTGCTTATTTTACATCATTAGCAGTCAGGTATTGTTCCAAGCATTCATACCTTGAGATCCATGAATCAGTGTCTGGATCAAGGTCTCGTAATGTTGCCGCTGTAGTGTTTCTCTCTTTAGTTAGGAATAAGTTAGGAATAAGAAATGGTTTTATTTATAAGCAGATAACTTATACAACATAGAGTCCTTCATAGGTATGGTACATCCGGAATACTGTAATAAGTCCATATATAAAGATAGACATAACATGCATTAAAGAGACTTGAAACCCACATTTTTTCTTTCACGATTCAGATAGAACATATAATTTTAAACAACTTTCAATTTAGTTATATTATCTAATTTGCTTCATTATTTAGGTATCCTTTGTTGAAAAGCATAGCTAGGAAGGTTCAGCACCTGGGTGCTTTTTGCTGATTGGTGGCTGCATATATAAAAAGTGCAGCCCCCAATCAGCAAATAGGACCGTGCTGCTGCCCCTACCTAGCCATGCTATGCTGTTTGTTAGTATCTATTTTGGGAGCTTGGAATATTTCAACAGGATCGCTCGGCATAGCAGCGGATCCCTTGGAATATTTTGCCACTTATAGTACATTTAGAAAATAATATAAGTACAAAGTTCTTTTGGTGCAATAATAATAATACAATAAAAAGTGGGAAAAAAAGTGTAAGGATATATGAGATCCACGTGGTATTTCCAATTCAGTAAATTAAGTGATGTCTTGCCTCAAATAAAACAAAAATAAGAATACATAGTGAAGTAAGTTATAACAAGTGATGATTCACATTGGGGTCCTGCCAAGGGGTTACTCACACTTTTAAGAGCCACCCAGGCTCTGGAGTAGAAGCAAACCTGGTTTATACCACCAGGTACCCAGTATAACTCCAATCGCAGACCACTGCTTTGAACAATAACATTTATTTTAAAAACATATAAAAATGTATAAAAAGCCACAAATTTACCACCATATACAAAGTCACTCGGGTATCTGTCCACCTAAGCTTGTAAGTGGGTGTGAGATCACAACACCCTTTTTGGATGGATGCGGATAGCGTGCAGGTCTTGCTACGCTCAAAACCGCTGTGTTAGTGATACCCACGATACCTGTCCTGGTGACTGATAATAGAGACGAGGCTGTGACCTTCTGACGTACGTTTCACCGTAGATGTACGGCTTCCTTGAAAGGGACGTCACAGCCACGTCCTTATTATCGGTCACCAGGATAGGTATCGTGTGTATCACTAACACATCTGTTTTGAGAGTAGCGAGACTTTAACGCTATCCGCATCAATACAAAAAGGGTGTTGGGATCTCGCACCCACAAGCTTATACAAGCTTATATGGACAGATACCTTTGTATACAGTGGTAAATTTGTGGCTTTTTAAACATTTTTATATGGTTTTAAAATAATTGTTATTGTTCAAAGCAGTGGTCTGTGATTGGAGTTATACTGGGTATCTGGCAGTATAAAACTAGGTGTGCGTCTACTCCAGAGCCTGGGTGGCTCTTAAAAGTGTGAGTAATCCCTTGGCAGGACCCCGTGTGAATCATCACTTGTTATAACTTACTTCACTATGTATTCTTGCTTATAGTACATTTGATGATCGGAGCCTCAGGCCCCAATGATTGAAAGTGCTGCGAGGCTGCAATATATTTAAAAGGAATCTGAAGTGATGTTGAGAATGCCGGTAAAATATTCAAAAGTGCCGACATTACTCTTTTAAGGTAATAACCCCTACACTACCTACAGCTATACTGCCAATACCCCAAACCTATTAATCCCTATACTGCCCAAAAAACAATGCAAACTACCCCTACACTGCTTAACCCATATACTGCCAATAGCCCCCCCGCAATAACCCCTACACTACTTAACCCCTATACCGTCAATAGCCAACCACAATAACCCCTACACTACTTAACCTCTATACTGCCAATACAACATAACCTATTAACCTCTATACTGCGACAACCCCCCAATGGAAACTACCCCTACACTACTTAACTACCTAACTCCTAACCTCCCCCATGTCTTAGCTAACACCCCCTAAGTTACAAAAAATAACAAACGCTAAATTTACAAAAAATAACAAAACCTAACATTACAGAAAAAAAACAACAATGCAAAAAATAAAAAATACACAGTTATACCTATACTAAAACTAAGGCCCCTTTAAAAAAACACACACCAAAATAAAAAACACTAAACTAACACTAAAAGTTACTATAACAATAGCCCTTATAAGGCCTTTTTGTAGGGCACTGCCCTAAAGTGACAAAGCTCTTTTTCAACTAAAAACTACAACCCCATTCTACAATAAAATTAACACACCCCCCCCCAAAAAAAAAGCCTAATCTAGGCAGATTGCAGACATTACATAGGTGTAGGCGTTCTCTGTGAGAGAGCCAGGCATTGCTGGGGGAGTATAGGGAAGACATGACGTAGGTGTAGGCGGTATTAGGGAGTTAGTTGGGCGTTTCATGGGAGTATAGCTAAGACATGACGTAGGTGTAGGCGGTACTAGGGAATTAGCTGGGCGTTCCGGGGGAGTATTGCTAGAGCTTGACGTAGGTGTAGGCTTTCTGTTGGAGTTTGCTGGACGTTCCAAGTGTAGTAACCTTTACTTTGATTGGGATACATCGCCAGCAGTGCAGTATATTCCAATCTCTGAAGTACAGTGCTGACTAGGGTGTTAGCCATGTTTGTCTCGCCACATTTTCAGTGGTGAGACTTTACAGTGTTAGGTAGTGTAGGTGTAGTTACAGTTAGGACACGCAGGCATTATTTGAAGTGTTCCGATACAGAAACCATGTTTTTCTGTCTGTGCTGTGTATGAACACTTTAAATACACCCCCCGCCCAGATAGGGCCGACAAGTGGAGATTTCAGCAATGTTTCGCTGACATAGCACTCCCCATTATATTCTATGGGAGACATGTCGCCACATGCCTACACTTTACGGGTCTGCCCTTTTTTTCCAATTCTTTTGTTATTAGGAATCACATGGATACACAATATCAATACTATTGAACCTTGAACAAAAGGCACACATAAAGTCAATCATGATACACAAAGAAGGTTATCAACTTATGACAGTCAATGCATATGTGACCATTTTCACAGGTGAGGTATAGTTCGTTGATATAATACATTTAGACCTTGAACAATAGGCACATATAGGCTCAATCATGATGCATAAAGAAAGTTAACAACTTATGATAGTCCATGAGTGTGTGGTCAATTCCAAAGGTGAAGTACAGTTCATTGATAAAATATAGTTGGACCTTGAACAATAGGCACATATATAACCAAGTTTGGTGCATAAAGAAGGTTAATAACTTATGACAGTCTATGAATATGTGACCAATTCCAAAGGTTAGGTACAGTTCGTTAATGGTGTACTGTGTATTGGGTCCATGTGATCACCTAAACTCACCCTTTCTTTTTCTCTTTTTCTAATCCAACATCAAATAACAAATAAATAATAAAATAACACAAAAGAACTAATAAAACAAGTTAAGCGGATATGAGCCATTTCTCTGTTTAACCATCAACTAGAATTAAAGTAGAGCCAAGATTTGCAATACTCAGTCGTCATAGAGGGAAGGGGGTCTCTCTCTGCTCCTTCCCCCTCTAGCAAAAAAAGCAATGTTTGTGAGATTAACATTCAATCAGTATCTCCTCCCAACCAGTGGATTGTGAAGTATTACGGTGCTCAGGTTCAGAGACACTCCAAGCTCCTCTAAGGGAGGCCTCCAGTATCACCTCATGCTGCAAAAAAGGTCTCAGTACATGCTGCTGTAAAGTGGGGGAGAGTGTAATAATGAAACACTGCCATTTTTTTAAATAATGTTCATAATCTACGATTTACATCTAGTTTAGTATCTAATTGTTCCATAAAGAGCTGTTTAAGTAGTCTCTGTTTAAACTGAGCTAAGGAGGGCGACTTGTTAGAGATCCAGAGGGCCAAAATACACTGACAGGCTAGTAAAGTACATATGGTAAGTATGGGGTGAATGGTGTTGTTTTGTCCATCCCACACAAACAGGTATATTGTCTTTAAGTCAACGATGATGTCAACCTTGAATGTAATTTTGATCCAGTACTGCAGCTGGCACAAAACATGTTTAACTTAAGGACAGTAAAAGAAATAGTGGTTGAGTGTGGGCTTGGGTAGGCAACATTTACTGCATTTGTCTGGACATGTACGGTTCCAGTGTGCCAGACGTGCCGGAGTAATGTAGTCACCATTAAGTATTCTATTCTGCATCTCTCTGTGGAAGACTGCTAAACTAGCCATCTTCGTTCTAACTAAAACTGTTTTTAATATCTTCGATAGTGATGTCATCCATGCCCTCTCCGCGCAACCTAGTCAGAATGTTGCCCATAGTGTTATCTGAGGTACAGTCGATCAATAGTTGGTAGATTGGAGATAGGGAGAAATGACCCAACCCAAAAGCCATGTGTGTAATAGCAAAGGGAGAGAGTTCCCAGAAGCGAGGGTTTTTAGAGATTAATGTATTTATGTAGTTCCTGCTTTGTAGATATGCGTAAAAGTGTGTGTTGGGCAAGCCAAATTTATTTTTTAGATCTTGAAATGTTCTGACCGTGTGTGACAGTGGATCCAGGAGCACCCCTATGGAGTTAATACCCGCTGAGCTCCAAGCTTGGAAAGGAGCTGTTTCATTCCCAGCAGGGAAGTCTTTATTCCCTATAAGTGGTATGAACTTGGGGGAGGGGGATTCCCTGCCAAGATATTTAAGAGTCGACCACCATGCCTTCAATACATCTGTGTACATTAAATTATTTTTAATCTCTGGTGGCAGTTCCCTAAGTGGGATATAGGGGAGGTAAGCTAAAGAATGAGGAGCTACCAATGCCTCCTCCAATGATGGGATTGTGAAATGTGCAGTGTGAAGTTGCCAATTGAGAGTTAGACGAGTCAGTGCTGCCCAATTATACAACTTGAGGTTTGGGAGTGCCTAGCCTCCCTTAAGATAGGGTTGTTGTAATTTAGTAGTAGCTATACGAGTTTTCTTCCCCCTCCAGATGAAAAGTTGGATTACTGTGTTTATAAGTGATAGGTCCACTTTGGTGAGAAGGAAGGGTAGCATTAATAATGGATACAATAGTTTAAGCAAAATTGACATTTTTACAAGGTTAATGATTATCCAAGCACTTAATTCTGTTTGTAACTGATTGCACTGCTTTGTAATATTGAGTTCATAAATTTTGTAAGGGTTACGATGTAGCTCAATTCCCATATAGGTCAAGGTGTTAGGTTGCACAACAAAGGGGTAGTGAGATTTATCATATTTGTGATCTGTTAACCAAAATATTTCAGATTTGCTCATATTTATTTTGTATCCCGAGAAATCTCTGAAAATATTTAGTACATCTATAATCTGTGGGATGTATAATGAGGAGTTTGTAATAAAAATGAGCATGCTGTCAGCATACAAGGCCATGTGTATAGTGTAGTCATTAAGGGGCATCGCCAGGTAAGTTTGTTTCAGTTTGATGGCAAGCGGTTCTAAGGCCAGATCAAATAGAATGGGAGACAGTGGACATCCCTGATGAGTAGGTATTTAAAAGGCATATGGAGCGGTATGATTCTGGAAGGGCGTGATCTTTCCCAGGCTTAGGAATTAGGCTAATATGGGCTGATACAAATGATTTAGAGGGGGTCCCATCAACAATGAGATACCCTAGAGAGGACAGGGGATATCTGAGGGGAAAGAAGTCTGAAAAATTCTATTGGAAGGATTGGGATTTTCCCCAATGACAGGGATTTAATGGTAAACTGAATCTCCTCTGTGGATACTGGGGCATTTAAGGCCTCTACTTGGTCTGTTGTGAGAGGGAGTACCAGATGTTTTGATGTGAGTCTGGTAAAATTGGTTGTTGTTTAGAATATAAGTGTGTATTATAACTTGGTAAGCAATGTGCCAATTCCGAGGATGTTTTGTTAGTTTTTCCTCCATATATAAGCGCAGCTATGTCCTTTTTGGTGGATTAAGTTTTCACTATAGTGGCCAGGAGCGTACCCAATTTATTACCAAAACGGTAGAATTTCCTTGCTGACTTGAGCAGGCCAGCAGCCGTTTTTTCTCTAACAAAGGCATCTAATTCAGTTTTAGCCATAATATAAGTATCATATGAGGAACGCGATTTGTGGGTGCAGTAGTCTAAATAGGCTTGGCACAGTGTAGTAGCAAAATAAAAACTAGAACCAGAGTCAATCTGGGATGACTCCTTTCTTGAATAAACCATGGTGTATTATCATATGTAATTTCTTTAAGACAAGTGTTGGTGAATATCAAGTGTCTACTTAATAGGTGATTGTAGGGTGATAGTAGCATGACAGATGGATAACATTTAAACAGGAATAACTCTACAAGGATCCGTAACATAATAAGTACTAAAACTAATACAACTGTAGAACAATAGTTAAAAAGTCTAACCAGTAACGGGGGCTGGTATTGCCCGTTTTGGAGCCATTTGTCAAGGTCAAACCCAAATAATATAAATAAACTCAACATTTGCATTTTCCAGTTTGCATTGAAGTACATAGCCATAAATACTAAGGCCTCTAGTTATCAAGCCGTAAAACGCAAATACGCTGGAATTCCGCAGCGTATTTGTGGAGAGGCTGATTTGCCTTAGTTATCAAAGGCTAGAGACCGGCAAAAGTAGAATAAAGTGACGTAAGCTACGATCCGCCGGTCTCAGTCCGACACAGATCGATTCTTACGTCACTACAGATGTTCCGAACGCAAGTTCGGCACAATCTGACTACTTTTGGTAGTTATCAAATAACTAGCAGGTACGCTCGGCACTATTCCGGCCCAGCGTACCTGGTTTTCAATCAGCCGCCCTGGAGGTGGCAGATCCCATAGGAATCAATGGGAGTCTGACAGCAGCGAAAGCTCATGTTCGCTGCTGCCCGATATCCCATTGATTTCTATGGGAGATGTCTGCACCTAACACCCTAACATGTTCCCCGAGTCTAAACACCCCTGATCTGCCCCCCCCTACACCGCCACCACCTAAATAAATTTATTACCCCCTAAACCACCACTCCCGGACCCCACCGCCACTATAATAAACTTATTAACCTCTAAACCGCCGCTCCTGGACCCCGCCGCAGCACTAATAAATATATAAACCCCTAAACCGCCACTCCCGGACCCCGCCGCCACCTATATTAAACTTATTAACCCCTAAACCTAAGTCTAACACTAACACCCCCCTAACTTAAATATTATTTTAATAAATCTAAATACATATTACTATTATTAACTAAATTATTCCTATTTAAAACTAAATACTTACCTGTAAAATAAACCCTAAGATAGCTACAATATAACTAATAATTATATTGTAGCTATTTTAGGATTTATTTTTATTTTACAGGCAACTTTGTATTTATTTTAACTAGGTAGAATAGTTATGAAATAGTTATTAACTATTTAATAGCTACCTAGCTAAAATAAATACAAAATTAGCTGTAAAATAAATCCTAACCTAAGTTACAATTACACCTAACACTACACTATCATTAAATATATTAAATTAATTAACTACAATTACCTCAAATTAAATACAATTAAATAAACTAAACTATAGTACAAAAAAAAACACTAAATTACAGAAAATAAAAAAATTTACAAGAATTTTAAACTAATTACACCTAATAAGCACCCTAATAAAATAAAAAAGCCCCCCAAAAAAATAAAATGCCCTACCCTATACTAAATTACAAAGTAATCAGCTCTTTTACCTGTAAAAAAAAATACAACCCCCCCAACATTAAAACCCACCACCCACATACCCCTACTCTTGAAGATCACCCTACCTTTAGCCGTCTTCACCCAGCCGGGCTGAACTCTTCATCCAAGTGGGGCAGAAGAGGTCCTCCATCCAGTAGAAGTCTTCATCCAAGCGGTGTCTTCTATCTTCAATCATCCGGAGCAGAGCCGTCTTCCATCCAGCCGACGCGGAGCCATCTTCTTCCAACGACGTCCTAACACCGAATGAAGGTACCTTTAAGGGACTTCATTCAAGATGGCGTCCCTCGAATTCCGATTGGCTGATAGGATTCTATCAGACAATCGGAATTAAGGTAGGAAAAATCCGATTGGCTGATTCAGTCAGCCAATCGGATTGAAGTTCAATCCGATTGGCTGATCCAATCAGCTAATCGGATTGAACTTGCATTCTATTGGCTGATCGGAACTGTTCCGATCAGCCAATAGAATGCGAGCTCAATCTGATTGGCTGATTGGATCAGCCAATCGGATTGAACTTGAATCTGATTGGCTGATTCCATCAGCCAATCAGAATATTCCTACCTTAATTCCGATTGGCTGATAGAATCCTATCAGCGAATCGGAATTCGAGGGACGCCATCTTGGTTGACGTCATTTAAAGGAACCGTCATTCGGCGAGTAGGTGTCGCTTGAAGAGGATGTTCCGCGTCAGCTTGGAAGAAGATGGCTCCGCTCCGCTCCGGAAGAAAGAAGATTGAAGATGCGGCTTGATAGAAGACTTCATCCCGATGATGAACTTCCAACTTCAGCCCGATGATGGAGTTCTTCAGCCGCCGCTTGGATCAGGACTTCGGACCCTCTTCTGGACCGATCCGTGAACCCGGTGAGGTGAAGACAAGGTAGGGAGATCTTCAGGGGCTTAGTGTTAGGTTTATTTAAGGGGGGTTTGGGTTAGATTAGGGGTATGTGGGTGGTGGGTTGTAATGTTGGGGGGGGGGTATTGTATGTGTTTATTTTACAGGCAAAAGAGCTGAATTCTTTGGGGCATGCCCCGCAAAGGGCCCTTTTCAGGGCTGGTAAGGTAAAAGAGCTTTGAACTTTTTTAATTTAGAATAGGGTAGGGCATTTTTTTATTTTGGGGGTCTTTGTTATTTTATTAGGGGGCTTAGAGTAGGTGTAATTAGTTTAAAATTGTTGTAATATTTTTCTAATGTTTGTAAATATTTTTTTATTTTTTGTAACTTAGTTCTTTTTTATTTTTTGTACTTTAGTTAGTTTATTTAATTGTATTTATTTGTAGGTATTTTATTTAATTAATTTATTGATTGTGTAGTGTTAGGTTTAATTGTAGATAATTGTAGGTATTTTATTTAATTAATTTATTGATAGTGTAGTATTAGGTTTAATTGTAACTTAGGTTAGGATTTATTTTACAGGTAATTTTGTAATTATTTTAACTATTTTAGCTATTAAATAGTTATTAACTATTTAATAGCTATTGTACCTGGTTAAAATAAATACAAAGTTGACTGTAAAATAAATATTAATCCTAAAATAGCTGTAATATAATTATAATTTATATTGTAGCTATATTAGGGTTTATTTTACAGGTAAGTATTTAGCTTTAAATAGGAATAATTTATTTAATAAGAGTTAATTTATTTTGTTAGATTTAAATTATATTTAACTTAGGGGGGTGTTAGTGTTAGGGTTAGACTTAGCTTTAGGGGTTAATCCATTTATTACAGTAGCGGCGAGATTCGGTCGGCAGATTAGGGGTTAATAATTGAAGTTAGGTGTCGGCGATGTTAGGGAGGGCAGATTAGGGGTTAATACTATTTATTATAGGGTTATTGAGGCGGGAGTGAGGCGGATTAGGGGTTAATAACTTTATTATAGTAGCGGTGCTGTCCGCTCGGCAGATTAGGGGTTAATAAGTGTAGGCAGGTGGAGGCGATGTTGTGGGGGGCAGATTAGGGGTTAATAAATATAATATAGGGGTCGGCGGTGTTAGGGGCAGCAGATTAGGGGTACACAGAGATAATGTAGGTAGCGGCGGTTTACGGAGTGGCAGATTAGGGGTTAAAAAAATATGCAGGGGTCAGCGATAGCGGGGGCGGCAGATTAGGGGTTAATAAGTGTAAGGTTAGGGGTGTTTAGACTCGGGGTACATGTTAGAGTGTTAGGTGCAGACGTAGGAAGTGTTTCCCCATAGACAACAATGGGGCTGCGTTAAGAGCTGAACGCTGCTTTTTTGCAGGTGTTAGGTTTTTTTTTTCAGCTCAAAATGCCCCATTGTTTTCTATGGGGATATCGTGCACGAGCACGTTTTTGAAGCTGGCCGCGTCCGTAAGCACCGCTGGTATCGAGAGTTGCAGTGGCGTTAAATTATGCTCTACGCTCCCTTTTTGGAGCCTAACGCACTGAAAACCCAGCCATTCTGTGAACTCTAAATACCAGCGGTATTTAAAAGGTGCAGCCAGAAAAAAGCACGCGTAGCTAACGCACCCCTTTGGCCGCAAAACTCTAAATCTAGGCGTTAGTGGGTTTTTTTGTACTATAGTTTAGTTTATTTAATTGTATTTAATTTTAGGTAATTGTAGTTAATTAATTTTATTAATTTAATGATAGTGTGGTGTTAGGTGTAATTGTAACTTAGGTTACGATTTATTTTACAGGTAATTTTGTATTTATTTTAGCTAGGTAGCTATTAAATAGTTATTAACTATTTAATAACTATTCTACCTAGTTAAAATAAATACAAAGTTGCCTGTAAAATAAAAATAAATCCTAAAATAGCTACAATATAGTTATTAAGTATATTGTAGCTATCTTATTGTTTATTTTACAGGTAAGTATTTAGTTTTAAATAGGAATAATTTAGTTAATAATAGTAAGTTTTATTTAGATTTATTAAAATAATATTAAAGTTAGGGGGGTGTTAGTGTTAGTGTTAGACTTAGGTTTAGGGGTTAATAAGTTTAATATAGGTGGCGGCAGGGTCCGGGAGCGGCGGTTTAGGGGTTAAACATTTAATTTAGTTGCGGCGGGGTCCGGGAGCGACAGTTTAGGGGTTAATGAGTTTAATGTAGGTGGCGGCGGTGTAGTGGGGGGCAGGATAGGGGTTAATAAATGTAATGTAGGTGGTGGTGGGCTCCGGGTGCGGCAGTTTAGGGGTTAAACAATTTATTTAGCTGCGGTGGGGTCCGGGATCCGCAGGATAGGGGTTAATAAATTTAATATAGGTGGCGGCGGTATAGGGGGCGGCAGATTAGGGGTTAATAGGTATAATGTAGGTGGCGGCGGGGTCCCGGAGTGGTGGTTTAGGGGTTAATATATTTATTAGAGTTGCGGTGGGCTCAGGGAGCGGCGGTTTAGGGGGTAATAACTTTATTTAGGTGCGGGGGGCTCTGGGAGCGGCGGTATAGGGGGTAAAACAGTATAGTTTAGTGTGGGTGCTTAGTGACAGGCTAGCAAGAAAGCTGCAAAGAAGCCGATGAGCAGCGAGATCGATGACTGTCAGTTAACAACAGTCTGCTGCTCATTGCCCCGTACTTCGTGCGTAGTTTCTTGACAGCTTTCTTGATAACTTTGGCAAACATATTCAGGTCCGCGGCGGCGATGGTAGGCGAGCTTAGGTGAGCGTATTGGGCCGGCGAATGCAGGTAAGTAGACGGCTTGATACATAGAGGCCTAAGTATCAAAGGCATATTTACATGATCAGCAATATGAATGTCCTTCAACCAGCCTCTTGCTGTCACTCTGTTGACAGGTAGATTTCCACAGCCTGAGGGGAGTGGAAGAATTTGGGACCATAAGCAGTCTGTAGCCAAAGTTTTGCAGGAAATAATAAAGCCACCTGTCGTCCCTGTTCATAGAGACGTGAGCATATTGGGGTGAAATCTTTGTGTTGTCTAGAAACTTCAGAGGAAAAGTCCTGAAATAACAGCAGTCTACTGCCTTCATATATCAAATATTTCTTCAACCTGTAGGCTCTAAAAATCTTCAGCTTCTCTTGAAAGTTAAGGCACTTGAAAATGACTTGTCTTGGTCTTTCTTTGCTGTTTTCCATATTGCGTTCGGGGGCCTACTCTGTGCGCCCTCTCTACATCCATGGGCAAGATGTCTTGGGGGATGCCCAAAAGTTTTGAGAAAACTAGGGCAGTGAATGCCAGAAGATCTTTACCTTTGATTTTTTTCAGCAAGTAATTCTGAGTGAAGTGAGCGCCTATGAGTAAGGCTGAGGTGGATGATTGATATAGAGCAGTATTTATTACTACAAATATTAGATGTACAATAGAAATACAATAGAAACAATATAAAATGTTTGTTTAAAAAGTCATAGATCCATGAGTGGCAAAGGATGAAATGTGCACATATAATTAAAAAAACGTAAATATTTAAAATGCATAAGAACAGCAGTGTGAATCACATAAATACTTAGAATTCCATAAAAACAGCTGTATAAATCCCATGAATTCTGAAATGCATAAATACAGTCAGATCGATACTGTAAAATGGATAAATAAATACATAAATAAAGGTGTCCCAATATTAGTGTCCAATAAAGTCTGTGTGAGATGATTCTATTTGATGAGTGTGTCCAAATATGAAAAAAAATATGTGAAAAATCAGAAAAAACATTAAAAAAAATATGTGATAAATGGCAAAAAAATTTAAAAAAAAATGCCAAAAAATATATCCAAAAGAATTCAAAATACTGACAAAAAAGCAAAGATGTAAAAATATAGATGTGTGAAAAAAATAGAAAAAAAGGGGGGGGTAATGTGAAGTTTACCAAAGTGTTGGGGTGAACTTCTAGTGTCTTCTTGTTAGTGAAATCCGATCTTATAGATCAGGTATATCCTAGGAAATCCTGTGTAGAACAAAAAAAACAATAGTGCAGAACAGATAGAACACCTTATTAAGGTATCAGAAATGTGCTTACCAGCAGTACGTCGATGCGTTTCAGCGTACCCCCTTTTTTTTCTTTTTTTTTCTCACATCTATATTTTTACATCTTTGCTTTTTTTGTCAGTATTTTGAATTCTTTTGGATATATTTTTTGGGTTTTTTTTAAGTTTTTTGCCATTTATCACATATTTTTTTACGTTTTTTCTGATTTTTCACATCATTTTTATTCATATTTGAACACACTCATCAAATAGAATCATCTCTCACAGACTTTATTGGACACTCATATTGGGACACCTTTATTTATTTATTTATTTATCCATTTTACAGTATCGATCTGACTGTATTTATGCGTTTCAGAATTCATGTGATTTATACAGCTGTTTTTATGGATATTTATGTGATTCACACTGCTGTTCTTATGCATTTTAAACATTTACGTTTTTTTAATTATATGTGCACATTTATCTACATTTCATCCTTTGCCACTCATGGATCTATGACTTTTTAAACAAACATTTTATATTGTTTCTATTGTATTTATATTGTACATCTAATATTTGTAGTAATAAATACTGCTCTATATCAATCATCCACCTCAGCCTTACTCATAGGCGCTCACTTCACTCAGAATTACTATTGATTTTCATTAGGTCTACTAGGAGACCATCTGAAGGGAGCCATAGGTGTATCCATCTGCGCTAGGTCTACTACTACTAACATACATTTTTTCAGCAAGGCCCACTATGTGCAGATTATTACGATGGCTGTGATTCTCAAGATCCTCTACACGTTCTTGTAGGATCTTATTATGGCATAGCAATTGTTGTAGTGAGTTAATGGGTTAAGGGCAAAGGTGCCCTAAAAGAGGTGCACTAATATAATAGAACCAGAATCACAGAGTGGGAATCCCAGCAACAAATGGCAGCACTCTTGGAGGTGTAGACGGAGAGATAATCCTGGGAAAACAGATAGAGAGGCACCACATAGAGCAAGAAGTCGCCCGCCAGACTCACTACCACGCCAGCAGCGCCAGTCACGTGGGGAGAGATCACCAATATGGATGCAGGAAAAATTAAAGTTCACACACTCAATTGGTTTTTGTAGTATGCAAAAAATTTAGCTATACCAGCTACGAGAGCTAAATCTTTCATGGGGTCGGTATGTATGCTCAGCTCCCTTCTCCAAGGATACTGAGCAATGCTAATAAGAATGTCTTCTTTAGCGAGAGAAAGGTTTAGCAGCCCCTTAAAAGCAGCCTCTCAACCACAGTCCGAAGTTGTCTTATCCAAACCTTTTAAGTTTGGGTAGCTCAGGGCGTAGATATCTCCTCTCCCTTTGTCTCTGCTCCCTCACTCCAGGCCCCTTGTTGTTGCCGGTTGTATTGCAGGCTTGGAAGAGTTAGGGCGTTATAAGACCTTGTCACAATAGCAATGTAAGTGTGTCACCTATAAATGGGCACCGCTAGGGACAGGGACGCGAGAGCAACCGGTAGAAAAAGAGGTAGAGAATTCAAAGATGTGCCTCAATGCTGTTAGAATATAGGGTTAAGTATTCTGATCGCCCTCAAACAGTCCATATTATTTATAAAAAGATCTAAATTGGCACTTAGTTGCAGCCGTCTCCCAAATAATGCCCAACCGTTTGGGCCTCTCACACAGAAGGGGAGTTTAACATATAATTTGTGTCCACTTTACTCACAGTCCTGAGGCAGGTTTATGCTGATGCAGCACTATGTCTCGTTACTGTCTGTCTGTACACACCATGCCTTCTTACTCCAGCAAAATGGCACGGATGGAGTGAAGTAGTCAGCTTTGTTTTTGGGTTCCAGAGGCAAGGGCCGATGATAATACTCTTCACACTAGGATGAGTGGTTAGCTCATTGTAAACATACAGCGCCCAACAAGCTTGGGTTGTGGGGAAGAGATGGGGTCGATTTTTAAGGCTTTATTCCTCCTTAGAGACAACGGAGCTCTTCACAGTACCTCCATCTTCTAGTCCCGCCTACATAAAGTCAGGTCTGCCTTTATATATCGACAGACTGTTGAATATAGGGGCCACAGTCCTAAGTGTCAACTGAAGTTATAGGGACACTGAACCCAATTTTTTTTTTCTTTCGTGATTCATATAGAGCCTGCAATTTTAAGCAACTTTCTAATTTACTCTAATTATCAATTTTTCTTTGTTCTTTTGTTATCTTTATTTGAAAAAGAAGGCATCTAAGCTAAGAAGCTGGACACCACTTGTTTATTGGTTGGTGATTTATCCACCAATCAGCAAGAACAACCCAGGTTGTTCACCAAAAATGGGCCGGCATCTAAACTTACATTCTTGCTTTTCACATAAAGATACCAAGAGAATGAAGAAAAAATTATAATAGGAGTAAATTAGAAAGTTGCTTAAAATTGCATGCTCTATCTGAATCACGAAAGAAAAAAATTGGGTTCAGTGTCCCTTTACACTCCATGTAATTGTCAGTACACAACTGCTGCTGATGTGATTTACCTTTTTACAGTTATGCTCTACAGTTATACATGTTAAGGTTCATATCCCCAGCATGCTGCCTGCCAGACCTTCCTGCTGCTAGTTGGCACTGCATCTACACATCCACTAGCAGTGTAAGACAATACAGTTTTGTTAGTGGGCGTCCCTGCAATTAAGATCTATAGTTGCATTAGATGCCCAATACATGACATCTCACTCAACAAATGTAAACCTCTAGCAAAGCAGAAACATAATAAATACAACAATACTTTGGAAACATGTTATTCTAAAATAATCACATATCTGTTTTGTTATAATAAAGTAATCTCTCTGGGTAGGACAAAAAGGTGTCTTGGTGATCTTGCAGATGTGAGAGAGGGACTGACCATGTGCATCCAGGGCATTCTAGAGGCATGGTTGTTTTTTTTTATACCTACACTTAGGCCTATACACAGAATTCATAAAACCTCTATTGCCCTTGTGAAGTCTTTGGGACCGATTTATCAATGTCTGTCCATCATGATACGCTGTAGCGTATCATGTCCAACAGACATCGCTGAATGCCGACAGCATACGCTGTTGGCATTTAACATTGCACAAGCAGTTCTAGTGAACTGCTTGTGCAATGCCGCCCCCTGCAGATTCACGCAAATTGTCCGCTAGCAGGAGGTGTCAATCATCCCGATTGTATAGGATCGGGCGGATTGCAGACCGCTGCCTGGATCAGTTAAGGAGCAGCAGTTTTAAGACCGCTGCTTCATAACTGCTGTTTCCGGCGAGCCTGAAGTCTCACGCGAAAACAGGGGCATCAGGGGCCATTGGGTTTTTATCTGTGAGATGTACACATTCATATTTATATTTCACAAATCTAGGCTAAGACTTGTAAACTGTCCTTTTGTTAGCAGACTCAAATAATCGGTCCTTTTTAATAGCTTCAAATCTGTAGCAACAAAAAATCCTAGATACAGTTTCTGAAAGTGCTGCTGTCTTTACTTTTTGCTTACAGAGGAAATTCTCCATCAGTTATCTGTTCAATTGCTGAGAACATATAAATAGTCTCAAAAAGCCTGCTACTCATAATTCCTTTGATCAGAACATATTAGAAATATAAAAGGTTTTACGGCTGCTTCGATTATCATATCACAAAGCAGGAAGCCATCAAACCCAACTGAATGCATTAGTCTTTTTCATCTAAAACCATTTGTACTCAAAAGCATTTTTAATTATTTTGGGGCATTAATAATATACCAATGTCTAATTTCGCCATGGGTTTTTAAAACTAGCTATTTTTTAAACCTAGTAACAGCTCTGTTATTTAAACTTAAATCCCTTGCAGGCAGATTGTTAGAAATGAAATAATGCATTTGAATTGTAAAATGAATGTCCCCCGAGATGCTTTGTCCCTTGAAAATGTTTGGTTATAAATAATGTACCTAAAATCTACCCAGAATTATAGTTCAATTACTTTAAAGGAATAGTCTAGTCAAAATTAAACTTTTATTATTCAGATAGTGCAGGCAATTGTAAGCAATTTTCTAATTTACTACTATTATAATTTTCTCTTCTTTCTCTTAGTATCTTTATTTGAATGTAAGCTTATAGCCGGCCCATTTTTGGTTCAGCACCTTGGTAGCGCTTGCTGATTGGTGGCTACCTTTAGACACCAATCAGAAAGTGCTACCCAGGTGCTGCACCAAGAATGGGCCGGATCCTATGCTTTACATTTTTGCTTTTTCAAATAAAGATACTAAGAGAATAAAGAAAAATTGATATAGGAGTAAATAAGAAAGTTGCTTAAAATTGCCTACTCTAAAATGAAAGACACACAGAAGACCAATATTGAATCATCTCTATTATAGACACCTACCCTGTTGCCCTCCTATCACAGACACTCAAACCTGTAGTTGTGTAGTTGTCATATTGTTTTGAAAATCACAATTTGTATTGAGATATGTACTAAGATTATACTGTGAAAATACAAAATAAATAAATAAAAATGTTTCAACAAAATTGCCTGCTCTATCTGAATAATGAAAGTTTAATTTTGACTAGACTATCCCTTTAAAGGGACAGTATACACCAATTGTCATATAACTGCATGTAACAGACACTACTATAAAGAATAATATGGACAGATACTGATATAAAAATCCAGTATAAAACCGTTTAAAAGCTTACTTGGAAGCCACCAGTTTATCACTGTTCATAAGGGGCGAGATTACATACGCGGCGCAGGCTTCAGCGTAATTGCTGAAACCCGCGTCACCCGTAATTTCCCCTCACACATTGAGAAATCACATATATGGCATCAGCAGTTCATAAAGTGCCGTAAGTTGGATAAACTAGCGATGTCCAGAAATGTGCGTAAATACAAATTTCTGGAGTCGCCACTGACTTACGACACTTTAGAAAAAAAAAAAGTTAAATCTCCTGTAAAAGTCTAACACACCTCCAAAAAATAAACCCGACACGTCAAAACCCCTATATCCGCCATCACCCCATATCAGAACTAATAATAAATTTATTAACTCCTAATCCGCCATTAACCCACATCGCAATGAGCCTAATAAATATATTAACCCCTAATCCGCCATTAACCCACATTGCAATAAACCTAATAAATTTATTAATCCCTAATCCACCATTAACACACAATGCAACAAACCTAATAAAACTATTATCCCCTAATCCGCCAAACCCACACGACGCAATAATCCTAATAAATCTATTAACCCCTTATCCGCCAAACCCCCACAACGTAAATAACTAGCACCTAGATTACAAGTTTTGCGCTAAACAAGGTGCGAAATGAACGCAACAAAAGTTGCGTTATTTCACTCTCTATAGCGCTGCCATTACGAGTTTCTGAAAAGCCTCCTTGTGCGTGCGATATGGTGGGGTTAAGCTCCATACCAAGGGCTTCTTTGACGTGCTCGTGCACGCTTTACCCCATAGGCATCAATGGGGAGAGAGTGTTAGTAAAAAAACTAACACCTGAAGTGCGGAATGCCAAACGCCGTAACGCAACCCCATTGATGTCTATGCGGAAAAAATGTTACGTTTAAACCTAATACCCTAACATAAACCCCAAGTCTAAACATCCCTAATCTGCTGCCCCCGACATCGCTGACACCTAAATAAAGTTATTAACCCCTAATCTACCGCTACTGACATTGCCGCCACTAATAAAAGTTATTAACCCCTATTCCGCCACTCCCCGAAATCGCCGCCACTATAATAAAGTTATTAACCCCTAATCTGCCTCCCCCGATATCGCTGCAACTAATAAAAGCTATTAACTCCTATTCCGCCGCTCCCCGACATCGCTGCCACTAAATAAAGTTATTAACCCCTAAACCTCCGGCCTCCCACATCTCCGCCACTAAATAAACCTATTAACCCCTAAACCGCCAGCCTCCCCACATTGCAAAACACTAAATTAAACTATTAACCCCTAAGCCTAACACCCCCTAACTTTAAATTAAAATTACAATATAACTATTTAAATAAATAAAAACTTACCTGTGAAATAAAAATAAACCTACCATTAAACTATAAATAAACCTAACATAACTATTCTAATAAAATAAAAAAATACTACCAATTAAAATATCTAAATTACAAATTTAAAAAACCTAACACTTCGAAAAAAATTAAAAAATCTAAATTAAAACTAAAAAAAACAAATACTACGAAAAATTTAAGTAATCTAAGTTTATCAAAAATAATAAACACTAGAATCACTAAAAAATAAAATACACTAAGAAGACCTCGCCGCCTGGATGGAGATGGATGTCCTGACTTTAGAAACCGTGAGTAGATCTTCTGGGGTTAGTGTTAGGTTTTTGTTTTTTTGGGTGGGTTTCTTTTTAAGATTTGATTAGGGTTTGGGCTTTGAAAAGGAGCTAAATGTCTTTTTATGGGCAATGCAAAAGAGCTAAATGCCCTTTTAAGGGCAATGCCCATACAAATGCCCCTTTAGGGGCAATGGGTAGCTTAGGTTTTTTTTTAGAGTTAGGTTTTTTATTTTGGGGGGTTGGTTTGGTGGTGCGTTTTTACTGTTGAGGGGGACTTTGTATATTTTTACAGGTTAAAGAACTAATTTCTTTAGGGCAATGCCCTACAAAAGGCCCTTTTTGCGTTACAGTCTAAAATGCTTGCAGTACAGCTGTACCGACATGACTCCCAATAATGCCTTCCTGCTTTTACGCTGAAATTGCCATTTTTTCAGCGTTAAAAGCCGCAAGGCAAAACTCGTAATCTAGGTGTAATTAAATTACTAAACCCCCTAACCGAATACTTCCTAAATTAACCCCAATTACCTAAATTAAAAAATACTGTTATAATTAAAATAAAAAAGCTAACATTACTTAAAAATAAAAAAAACTAAGATTAACCCTTTAGTGACCACAGCACTTTTCAAGTTTCTTACCGTTTGGGACCAGGGCTATTTTTACATTTCTGCAGTGTTTGTGTTTAGTTGTAATTTTCCTCTTACTCATTTACTGTACCCACACATATTATACACCGTTTGTCTCACCATTAAATGGACTTTCTAAATATACCATTATTTTCATCATATCTTATAATTTACTATAAAAACATTATAAAATATGATGAAAAAATTGAAAAAAACACACTTTTTCTAACTTTGACCCTCAAAATCTGTTACACATCTACAACCAGCAAAAAAAAAACATGCTAAATAGTTTCTAAATTTTGTCCTGAGTTTAGAAATATCCAATGTTTACATGTACTTTGCTTTTTTTGCAAGTTATAGGGCAATAAATACAAGTAGCACTTTGCTATTTCCAAACCATTTTTTTTTTTTTTCAAAAATATGATAGTTACATTGTATCACTGATATCTGTCAGGAATCCCTGAATATCCCTTGACGTGTATATCTTTTTTTTTAGTAGACAACCCAAAGTATTGAGCTAGGCCCATTTTGTTATATTTAATGCCACCATTTCACCGCCAAATGCGATCAAATAAAAAAAAATAGTTAACTTTTTCACAAACTAGAGATCAGCCTCCCACCTGACATATCCCACCCTCTGATCCCTCCTTGACAGGATCAGGGGGTGTAAAAGAGCTGAATGCCCTTTTAAGGGCAATGCCCATACAAATGCCCCTTTCAGGGCAATGGGTAGTTTAGGATTTTTTAGTGTTAGGTTTTTTATTTGGGGGGCTTTACTGTTAGAGGGGGACTTAGTATTTTGTAAGGTAAAATAGCTGTTTAATTTAGGGCAATGCCCTACAAAAGGCCCTTTTAAGGGATATTGGTAGTTTAGTATTAGATTAGGGGATGTTATTATTTTGGGGGGCTTTTTTATTTTCATAGGGATAATGTTTAATATTTTTATTTTTGATAATTCGGTTTATTATTTTATGTAATATTAGACTTTTTTATTTTTTGTAATCTTAGATTACTTTAATCTCAGGTTTTTTTTATTTTTAAGCTTTTTTGTTTTAATTGTAAATTAGTCTTTTTTAATTTAGGTAATTGGGTTAATTTAGGGGGTGTTTAATTAGGGGCCTTAGTAATTTAATTAGTTATTTTCATTGTGGGGGTTAGGCGAATTAGGGGTTAATAGATTTATTAGGTTTATCACATTTTCAGCGCAAGGCTTGCTGCGCCTGCCTATGTGTGGCGAGGGGAAAATAGAGTTAACTGTCTCCATTTTCACCACGTAAATCCTTGCGCTGAATATGTGATACCGATTTGTGACGCGGTTCTATGTTAGCTTATAGGAGTAAAAATTATGTGCGATGGGTGAATTATATGCACCGCATTTATATGTGGCGTCGTATATGTGATACTAAAACCGCATAAAACCAGCGTCACCGGCTTTTGGGGGAGACGCTGCATATGTAATCTTGCCCAAGGTTATCAGGAATACCCACAGAAAGTGGCTAAATACCAGACACCCCCCCCCCTTCCCCACGCATATGAAAAGACCCTTTACACAAACAGGAGGAATACATCAGTATTCTCTTAAAACTTTGGGGCTTGGTTAGGAGTCTGAAAATCAGAGCAATGTTATTTAAAAATAAGCAAAACTATACATTTAAAAAAAAAACTGTATAGGATATATAAATAGATCATCTACAAAACACTAAACACTAAAAAAAATCTAGTGTATAATGTCCCTTAAAGGGTTTCCCTTGTTGATCCAATTTCAAATGAGGGGTCATGTGCCCCTACAGATAGCAGGTAATTATAATAGATTGTAAAGGAATGTTAAAGAAACATTAAAGTTATTTTATCAATGATATATAAATCTAGTAAACCTTACTATATAGCAGGGATTTTTGAGAAAAACTTTAATTAAATGTACTTAAATTAAGCTAAGCAGTATGGTTGTAACACAGTGCCATAGTGCCAGGTTAATAGATCTGAGATTGCGGTAAGGATTGAAGCGTAAAAAGGCGATTATGCTAGCGCAATCACGATTTCGGTCAACTTGTAATATCAGTTGGAATGAAAATTGCTTGTGAAAAGGCAATTGAGCTAGCACAAAACCTTTTGCACCTTACTTGTAATCTAGCCCTATGTTTTGAAAGTTTCTGTGTTACTTTAACAAATTACGATTATATTTTGTATATTTCTGTGTGTCTTTTATGCAAAATAAATCAGACAGTTTCAGAAAGTGGGAGGGACAGGGGAGTTCCCTTGGCTAAACAGGGGAGTTCCCAGGGTATGTCTGAATCTTTCTCACAATTCTCTTGATAAGCCATTTACACTGGCAGGTCTCACTAATTTTCTTTGCCAGCTATATGCAGGTGAAGTACTTCAAAAATCACAATACACTTATTTAACTGACAGAAAAGTAATGCATACTAAACTAGACGCAAATGCAAGTTAAAGGGACAGTCTAGTCCAAAATAAACTTTCATGATTCAGATAGAGAATGTAATTTTAAATAATTTTCCAATTTACTTTTATCACCAATTTTGCTTTGTTCTTTGGTATTCTTAGTTGAAAGCTAAACCTTGGAGGTTCATATGCTAATTTCTAAACCCTTGAAGGCCACCTCTTCTCTTAGGGCATTTTGACAGGTTTTTCACCACTAGAGGGTGTTAGTTCATGTGTGTCATAAAGATTACACTCTGCTCATGCATGTAGAGTTCAGGTGAGCCAGCTCTGATTGGCTAAAATGGTTGTCTGTCAAAAGAACTAAAATATGCTGGCAGTTTGCAGAGGCTTAGATACAAGGTAATCACAGAGGTAAAAAGTGTATTTATATAACTGTGTTGGTTGTGCAAAACTAGGGAATGGGTAATAAAGGGATTATCTATCTTTTTAAACAATAAAAATTCTAGTGTAGACTGTCCCTTTAAGTTGTAGTGAAAACATTTCAGTTTAATTAGTTTTTTCTGCAAACTGAGAATTCATATTTATATAGCCTTTTTAGAATATTGTGAGGGATCTCACATTTCTAGAGGATAATTGTATATGATCTCATCCAAGCAGAAAGCTTTAGATCATCAGGCCCTTATAACGCTTGGGGTTCAACCTCAATTTATAGATTTTCCATATATCTCACTTAGGTAATCAGGTTAACCAATAAGAATTGTGAATAGACAGGCTAACATAAAATTGACCTTCCCACTCTTCTGATTGTAACTTGCAATCTCCAGCATGCATTTTTATATGCAACAGTGGGCATTTCATTTGAACATTATGGGTATTAAAAAAAATGGATCCCCAAGGCAATAATTAATTAGTAGTTATATAAAAAATGATATTTTAAGTGACGTATTAAGGGCTTTATTTAAACTATTTTGTAATTCTAAACACTTTACTGCACCGAATGTGTATTGTCACCTTGTAAAACAATACCATTTTTTTTAGCCTAGAAAGGAACAGCAACAAACTGCATGAACCAAATACTTTAGATAATGGGATACTGTAGAAAAAAGTGCAGACATTCTGTTTGATCACTGTCCAATTATCTGACAACTTAAACCTGAAATAAAAGGCAGCTGCATTCATATGATGCTTGTACGCAATAAAATGTACCAGAAACATAGGATTAATATAGATCTTCCCAAATAAACCAATACAAATATTTACTGGAAATCTGGCTGAACAAATCTAACCTGATGATCGAACCAGAGCAGTTTAATTGACTTTGATCCTTATCCAAATACTAACTAAATACTAGCTACTTTGACTTCTTTTATTCAGAGTTTATCCATCCATTTTATTTTAAATGAGCCTTTTTTGGGTTTAAAATCAAAAGCTGAATCAAGTTTGTTCTTTATATCTAAAAGGCACTGTAACAAGTAGTAACAGTGTTGGCTGTAACAGAAAAATCATTAAGGAAAATATTTTTTTATGATCCATATATTTAGACTTTTTGAGTGATTTTGCCACACAGGTATACCTTGTAAATATCACGCATTTCTTGAGTAAAATGATGATGGTCCACAGTCCTCCATAACATATGGGATATACTTCCTGCTACTAGGAGGAGGTCAAGAACCATATCAGAGCTTAAAATCCCTCCCACCTTCCATCTCTCTCTAGTTTTGTTCTTAGCCTCGTAGGAGATGGTTGAGAATAGAGGTTGTTCCAGCTATTTGCTTATGGATTATAAAGTGGGAACTCAGATCTATTTGAGACCCAGAGTCCCTAAGGAGTATCATTTACAAAGAAAATAGAAGAGAAACTTTACAGCAGCTGAATTATACAGGGACACAAGAATACCCTGTTATGTGCACAGCATTTCCCTAACGGGACTTCAGCCATAACTACCCTCAGGCATTGTGGGAACGCGTCCCTAGCCTCCCCCTGATGGACTCAGGTATTTCCTACTGAAGTTTTTTGCAGTTCTCCATACCTGCACTGGATGGGCTCTCTACTGGATACTGCTGAAGCTGCATTGACATTGACATGCCTGGTAAGCCAGTGGAGGGGTGCTGTGTAAGGTAAGTGACTTAACACAGCACACATACAGTCCAGAGGCTATTTGTAGGTACTCTGACACAGGTACATCATAATAGATCAAGAGAAAAAAGTCCAGCTATCCAAATAAGTAAAACTAAGTCTTTATTTAATCCATTAAAAGATGAGGAAATACAGCAAACAGCAAATTTCTGAAGGTGTAGAGGACGCAGCACTGTATGGCTTACATGTTTCGGATAAACTCCGTATTCAGCTATGACTACGGAGTTTATCCGAAACATGTAAGCCATACAGTGCTGCGCCTATCCTACTTGCTGCTGTCAACTTTGGAGCACCTGTAGAGCTGGAACCATTTACATACCTTGGAGCTGCGGGACAGCAGCGTTTATTGCAGTGAGGTGGAGTCTCACTCTGGCTCAGACGGAGGACACCCAGTGACGTAATGTCGGATAGATCCGGATGAATGGCGGAGGAATCTCGCTACGGAGCGGTCTAAGAGCACGGACGCCAGCAATCTGCGGGGACAAGTTGAGGCAAGTGGTTTTCCATTAGGTCTCGTCCCGGATTGGATGCATAGCGTCAGAGTGTGCCAGCCCTATAATACGGGGGAATCTCTCCCTGCCTCAATACACGGAGTTCACGGCTTTTACATTCTCCCACATTGGTGAGTCATTTTCCATTACGGCTGGGTTCTTGTTTGGGACTGTTTTTTTCTTTAAGGCTGCACAGGTTTTTGTTCTTTGCAGAGATTACTCTGTTTGCTAATATTTTATCATCATAGTTGCATGCTTTTTGTGATACTGGGTTTCTCTTTCTCTGCAACAGGTACATCATAGCCAGGAGACTTAACCTGCTCCCCTCATCACACTATTTTTTCTCCCTATCAGGTCCCTAAATGTTTCATCATCATTGGGAACACTATCAGGGAAGCCTCTGACACTTTGCAGCTCCCTGGCAGCTGCTAGGCCCCTTTTGGGGGCACTTTAGGTGTATGGCTTTTTAAGAAGACCGGCATTTGCTTAGTGCAATATGCAGTTTGATAGAGAAGGCTCTGGTTAGGCTGGGGACCAGTGTTTTATAGTCTTTATGGGGGTTTTATGCTTGGTCCACTATCGTTTATTTAAAATGGAACCAAAAGTGTTTTAACTTTTTAAAACACTCTTCCCCCTCAGTGTTCAAGGATTTTTCTCTCTCAATATGGAGCCTCTGCAACTAGATTCTCTAATACTGCAATTGGGACCAGTTTTTATACCTATTTCCAGTGCCTGCCAGTCCCAAGAAAGGGGGTGAGTACCATACAGGAGCTGCCAGGGGGTACTCATGGGCTATATGATATATATAGGGGCTGTAGTAGTTACTGCACTTAAAGATAATTGAAGTGTCTGAGGGAGTGTAAAAATAGTGTAGAAGACTCTCTACAAGGCATTGTCTGTACTAATACTTATATACAGTGTCTTTACATAATGTATTAAAGGTTAAATCTGGAATAAAATGCCTCTGTCCCCACTGATATCTCTAATGAGGAGTCAGTTTTCTGATATCCTATCTACATATATATGTTTATTTAATAAATATGTTCCAGTATGCCAGGTCACTCAAATCTGTGAGAATTGTATACCTAATATTTTGTACAGTATAAATATCAGCAGTAACAGTCCTACTTTCCTGAAGCGGCTGTCCACAAAATAAGTAAGTGTAAGCATAAATCTGGGGAGTTAACTTACACCTAGATTACAAGTTTTGCGTTAGAGGCTGTGCGGTGCTAACGAGCAGTTTTCCCTCACCGCTCACTTACCTACAGCGCTGGTATTACGGGTTTTTAGAAACCTGTCGTTAAAAGACATGAAGTGAGCGTTGAGCAAAATTTTGCTCATTACCGCACTCCAATACCAGAGCTGCTTAAGTCATCAGTGAGCTGGAGTAACGTGCTCGTGCACGATTTCCCCATAGGAATCAACGGGGAGAGCCGGCTGAAAAAAAGTCTAACACCTGCCAAAAAGCAGCGTAAAACTCCCTAACGCAGCCTCATTGATTCCTATGGGGAAATAAAAGTTATGTCTACACCTAACACCCTAACATGAACCCCGAGTCTAAACAACCCTAATCTTACCCCTAATCTGCCGCCCCCGACATCGCCGACACCTACATTATATTATTAACCCCTAATCTGCCGCTCCGGACAACGCCGCCACCTACATTATAGTTATGAACCCCTAATCTGCTGCCCCCAATGTCGCCGCCACCTACCTACATTTATTAACCCCTAATCTGCCGCCCCCAACGTCGCCGTCACTATACTAAATGTATTAACCCCTAATCCTAAATCTAACCCTAAGCCTAACACCCCCTAACTTAAATAGAATTACAATAAATCTAAATAAAATTACTATAATTAACTACATTATTCCTATTTAAAACTAAATACTTATCTATAAAATAAACCCTAAGATAGCTACAATATAACTAATAGTTACATTGTAGCTATCTTAGGGTTTATTTTTATTTTACAGGCGTTTGTATTTAATTTAACTATGTAGAATAGTTATTAAATAGTTATTAACTATTTAATAACTACCTAGCTAAAATAAATACAAAAGTACCTGTAAAATAAAACCTAACCTAAGTTACACTAACACCTAACACTATACTAAAATTAAATAAATTACCTAAATTAAATACAATTACCTAAATTAAATTAAATTAGCTAAAGTACAAAAAAACACTAAATTACAGAAAAAAAAAATAAATTACAGAAATTTAAACTAATTACACCTAATCTAATAGCCCTATTAAAATAAAAAGCCCCCCCAAAATAACCCCCCCCCCCCCTAGCCTAAACTAAACTACCAATAGCCCTTAAAAGGGCCTTTTGCGGGGCATTGCCCCAAAGTAATCAGCTCTTTTACCTGTAAAAAAATACAAACAACCCCCCAACAGTAAAACCCACCACCCACACAACCAACCCCCAAATAAAATACTAGCTAAAAAAACCTAAGCTCCCCATTGCCCTGAAAAGGGCATTTGGATGGGCATTGCCCTTAAAAGGGCAGTTAGCTCTTTTGCTGCTTAAAGTCCCTAACCTAAAAATAAAACCCACCCAATACACCCTTAAAAAAACCTAACACTAACCCCCTGAAGATCGACTTACCGTGAGACGTCTTCATCCATCTATTAGTTATATTGTAGCTAGCTTAGGGTTTATTTTACAGGTAAGTATTTAGTTTTAAATAAGAATAATTTAGTTAATGATAGGAATTTTTATTTAGATTTCTTTTAATTCTTTTAATTATTTTTAAGTTAGGTGGTGTTAGGTTTAGGGTTAGACTTTAGGGGTTAATACATTTAGTATAGTGGCGGCGACGTTGGGGGCGGCAGATTAGGGGTTAATAAATGTAGGTAGATTGCGCCGATGTTAGGGACGGCAGATTAGGGGTTAATAATATTTAACTAGTGTTTGCGAGGCAGGAGTGCGGCGGTTTAGGGGTTAATATATTTATTATAGTGGCGGCAATGTACGGTTCGCCCGATTAGGGCTTAAAATTTTTCTTTTAGTGTTTGTGATGCGGGAGGGCCTCGGTTTAGCGGTTAATATGTAGTTTATGGGTGTTAGTGCACTTTTTAGCACTTTAGTTAAGAGTTTTATGCTACGGCTTTGTAGTGTAAAACTCTTAACTACTGACTTTAAAATGCGGTACCAATCTTGACAGGAGAGGGTCTACAGCTCACTTTTTGGCAGACTCGTAATACCGGCGCTATGCAAGTCCCATTGAATAAAGAGGATACGCAAATTACGTAAGTGGATTTGCGGTATTTCCATGTCTGGCCAAAAAAGTGAGTGGTACACCTGTACCTGCCAGACTCTTAATACCAGCGGGCGTTAAAAAGCAGAGTTAGGACCGGCTAACGCTGCTTTTAAGCCTAACGCAAAACTTGTAATCTAGCCGTTAGTCTCCTGAGGTTAATATGCTAAATATTTCTTATGCTGATAACCTATAGGTTCAGATTTGATAACATCCTATATGTAGGTGTTTTTTTGCAAGGACCTTTAGGCAGCTGTACACCACAACACATTCTGTGATCTACAGTGTACCCAATTTACTATAATATGTGTAATTTTATATGGTACTGAACATAATGACATATGGTGCTATTACCATTTATTTTAACTATCTGCACTATTAATACTTATTCATAAGTCAATTAAGCATTGTACTCCCACCATGGCCAGGGGATGTAAACTTTTCATGCTTTGGAATATTATTTGCAGTATTTGCATTAAGCAGTTTTTTTGTACACTATTGGGATATACAAATTGCTAAGAGTTGTTTATGTGTATTGCATGTCCAGCAGCACAAATAATAATTTTTATATATATCAAACTTCTATCTCTGTAGATATGCAAGGCATTACATATCCTATACTATTAGTCTACTTAATTCTATAGTATATACCCTCTAGGGATATACCTTCCATGCATTGTACTCAGCAGGTTTATTTCTTAATACAGTTCTGCAGGATTAATCTGTATTTTAATACAACAGTGACGATACTTTAGAGATAAGATCTATTGGTATTTCTTTTCTATATATGTTATGTGTCATTTATATCTATGCACATAGATTCTATCATGCTGATATTGAACATTGATCATGAATATTTTCATTTACAGTGGAGATCCTTTAGAGATTAGGTCTATTGGTATCACTTTTATGCCTACTGTAAGGGTCATTTCTATGTATGCACATCTGTTTGTCATGCAGGCACTAAGCATTAATCATGAATATTTTCATGGATCATGTACAGTGTGTATTTACTTTCCAAAGACTTACGCAGTGTCTGCTTATCTGGACATGGATTTACAAGTATCTAATGTGTATCTGTTAATCTGTATGGGCTGCTCCTTTACTTCGTAAGGCTACATGGCAATATAAATATGTGCAAATGTATACCACTGCTACTACTTATATCATGTAAGGATTCAATAAGCTTTGCATAGGTTTATATGTTGGATCCATCAGCAAAAATAGTTTGGATATCAGGACTGATTCTCTTTGTCCTTCAAGAGATTGAGAGTTTTGTTCTCTTTGAAGCAGAGTCCTCCTTATGACCATCGGGCCTATCTCATGTTGCCAAAGATCCTTCTGAGGCGGGAGCTTTTATATAAGGATTTGGAGTATAGGGGAATAAATTAATCGCAATTCCTGTGTAACCTCAGGGTCAAGAGTTTTTTACCCCAATCGGTTCTTTGACTAAAGGGATTTACAGTCCTGTTCCAGATTAACATCCCTAAACATGTTGGTCAGGATTCCCACTGGTATAATGCGAACATTCCTCACTGTTTTTTTGCCCTCCATCCAAAGGGTCAATTTATGGATAGTATTGACCTCTAGGTTCTTCGCTGCACATCAGGGTATGCATATATATATATATATATATATATATATTTATGCAAACATATATAAATATTACACACACATTATATATATATAGTTTAGAGGAGCAGGTATTGAAATACTGACCAGTTGAGTCGGCGGGTGCTCAGATGGTGGTCTGCCTGTTGACGCGAACATTTACATGCTCTCCTCTTTAGCTCATGTGGACACTGCCTTTTATCATCACTATGATGGAGTAGTGACATACTTGGAACTGACCGGTCTCTCTGTGCATGCACTGTTGCTATTTAAAATAGAGACATTTCTCTCAATCACTGGAATATAACTGCCTGTGGTGCACCACATTATTTTGAGTAGCCGTCTTTAGTCTTTATAGTGAGGGGTCCAGCTTTGTTTGTTTTGGTTTTTATTGTTCACATTTTTGTGGTATATATTTATGATGCTATAAAATTCTGTTGATTTAACTATCCCATGTCCTATTAGTGATTTTTTATATTAGTATGTGTGTAGAACCCTAGTCTTTTGAATGTACCTTCTTGTGGTACATTCACTTTTCTCTTTTGACTCAGGATATAGATATAGATATAGATATATATATATATATATATATATATATATATATATATATATATACACACACACACAGGGCCGGATTTCCCATTAGGCACAGTAGGCATGTGCCTACAGGCGCCTTGCAGTGAGGGGCGCCTGCCTGTCAATAATAAAAAAAAAAAAAAAAAAAAAAAAAATTTTTTTTTTTTTTTTTTTTTTTTTTTTTTTATGAGGGCATTTATTTTAGTAAGAATTGTGCTGCCAGGTGCCTACAAAGTCGAGTGTTTCATTGGGAATATGTTACAGCAGTTGAGGGAGCCATGAAGGAGAGAGGGGCAAAGATTAAAACTAAACCCCTCCCATTGAATTTCTAAATTCTAATTTTAAACACATTTGTTGACCCCTGGATTACATATAATCTACAACATTCCATGTTTTCCTTTGAGAGCAACATCATATGATATTTATATTTCAGAACAAAATAAATGTAACATCTGTGTGTGTTTGTACCAAAAATATCAGAGTTTACAAGATTTTTTTCCCTACATTTTATATTTTCTTCCACTGGCTGTACAGGTTGTTGATGGTGATGAGCTTGCATGCTGCTAGTTTTAATATTGCTATTGTTTACACAAAACTGTGTTTGACTCCAACAAAATGTTAAGCACATAGTCAAAGTCATCTCCAGAAAAGCAATACACTAATGGCTTGTCAATAAACATGTCCTATGAGCCCATCTGGGTCTGCACAGATGTGTATTGCTGTCTCAGAACTGACATTGACTATGTGTTTAACTCTTTTGCAAGAGGCTAACACACTTCTCTGCAAGCACTAGTGCAATAATAAAATGCCCAGCAAACTGTCACATTTGATGTCCCTTTAAATAGGGTTTTCTTTAGAATATTTTGCATTAAAAGTTTAACATGATTTGTTTTTGTTATACATAATAGAAATTGTATGGCCATTTGAGTCAAGTGAATATTGATTTTTGGTGTAGCTTCCATTACAACAAATATTGCAATTGGTGTGTGTATTTGTGTATCTCCATAAAAGGGAAAATGTAATTTTACATCTAATATTTATTTTTAGTTGTCCTAAATAATAATAAAAAAAAGTCCTCATTTTTTCCACTTTTTTCTAGGGGGGGTGGGGGGGGTGGAGGGGGCGCTTCAGGTTTTTGTGCCTACAGGCACCTGAGATGTAAATCCGGCCCTGCACACACAGGGCAAATTTCAACCCCTAAACTACTAGCCAGCCCAAAATGTTACTTGCCACTTTTGATCCCACCCACACCAAGCCTAGTAACCCCTCCTCTTAATATTGTTTTTGTTTTATACCATAAATTAAATAATGCTACATACAGTAATACATTAACAAAATAGCTGCATAGCAGTTAGCAACTAGGGTTCTGGGGAAGACAGCAGCTGAACAGAAAAAGGAAGTTGTTGAACTGAGAGAAAGCAGAGAGCGTTTACATTAATGTGAGGTCATAGCAGACCTGAAAAAAATGTTTTATAACTATCATCTCTCATCTACCTTTCTCCACTCCCTCCTCTTTTCAATCTCTCTTTTTACCCCCTCCCTTCTTTCTCAGGCTATGGGGCCGATTTATTATTGGTCTGTCCGGATCATGTCCGACAGACATCGACGAATGCCGACAGCATACGCTGTCGGCATTTATCATTGCACAAGAAGTTCTTGTGAACTGCTTGTGCAATGCTGCCCACTGCAGATTCGCAGCCAATCGGGCACTAGCAGGGGGTGTCAATCAGCCTCAGAGCAGGCGGACCAGTTATGGAGCAGCGGTCAATATCCAGCAGACAGGTTTAGGAATCAGGCAATAGAGTAGTCAGGCAAGCAAGGGGTAAATATCCAGCAGACAGGTTTAGGAGTCAGGCAATAGAGTAGTCAGGCAAGCAAGGGGTCAATATCCAGCAGACAGGTTTAGAAAATAGCAGTTACTCACAAAGCCACAATCAGGAATGAAGACTGACAAACGAGCCCCAAGGAAAAACTCCCACCGGAATTAAAAGCCAGAGACGAGAGGAGGCTGTGACAAAAAGGAGGAGTGTCCGGAAGACCACGTCACGTTACTAGGCAACGTGACGTGGTCAGAGCACAGAGGAGATCCGGGAGCCGCGGCAACACAGCGATGAATGGATCGTGACAACAGTACATGTTGACATTCATGGTTCCCTTAATGAACTGTGCTCCCCAGTGCTGGCAGCACTCATGCAGGCCCAGACCATGACACTCCCACCACCATGCTTGATTGTAGGCAAGACACACTTGTCTTTGTACTCCTCACCTGGTTGCCGCCACACACGCTTGACACCATCTTAACCAAATAAGATTATCTTGGTCTCATCGGACCACAGGACATGGTTCCAGAAATACATGTCCTTAGTCTGCTTGTCTTTTTTTTCTTTTTTTTTTTTTTTTAAATAATTTTTTATTGAGATTTCAAATACAAACAGCAGCAAAAACAAACTTTTGTCCATTTACATTAACATAAGTTACACATAGTATATGTAAGTTGACATGGTATGTAATAAGCTTTACAAGGCGTTTGTGAAACTGAGACGTAGGGATCTGTAAGAACTCATTTGCAGAAACGTTTACATATGTAGAATTATAAATGACACCTTTGTTGAACAGCCAAATAAGCGAATGGACTAGATTTAGTGAAATCTCTTTTCTTTTTTAACTTTAACACATAAATTCAACCATCCCTAAAGCTAAGGAACAAGTACAGGATTTGATATATAGCGTGGGATGTAATGGATTCTGTGCTATAAAGTAGGATGAGATATAAACTCCCCTAGAAATGTCTGTGAACCATAGGGCAGCCTTCTAACTATCAAATGGGGGCACCTCCAGGTTTTATTCTGCTTTCTGTGGTCATAAGGGAGGCCCCTGACAAGTATTTTTAGTAATGGGGGCTTAGATGGTAAGCTTTGGTGATCAGACCTGCTGATCCGGGTAGAAGGGAAGGAACACAGGCTATGGCATTGTGTAAAAGAGAATGAGAACTAGGGGAGTGGTAAAGGTACGGTATAAGCGAGAGAAACCGCATAGTTAGTTCTCCTATTGCTAGGGGACTCATTACATGTGGGGGGGAGGAGAAGGAGGGTATAGATTGGTCGTGAGGAGTTGCAAGTATAAGAAAGCGCACAAACCAGTCCTGCCGCTAAGGTAGCTTAAGCCCATCTTGAGATTAAATTTATCAGTGTAACATATACCTAGAAGGGAAGAAATATGCTGTGCTTCATCTGTGTACATATAGATAAAATTATAATAGGTAGATTCTCGAGAGAGACTATAGGGCTGGAGTTTCCATAAACCAGGGTAGTGTTACCTCAGTGTGAAAAAACTATGATGTTTATCTCTACAACATTCAATACTAATTTTCTATTCCTATATGAGTATATTAGACCTGCTAGCAGGGTACGGGCCCTATACCCCACAGCAGGAGCCTATTCTAAACAATGCGAGAGCTCTAGTTTAAAGGGCAGCACTCATGACTTTTAGGCAGACAACGGTTCACTAAGCAAACTATAACTCCTAAAATTGTGATTATAACAATAGGGTAATAGTTAAGAGTCTTGAGTGCACATGGATAAGTAAAGTACAGGAGAATCTAATCTAATTCTAAGTCTATACACTCTACGATATAGGTAACTAAATAGCTAAGGCAGAAATTCTGCATGAAGGTAATACTCCAGAGCCTCTACATAAGACCTTGATAGTGCAGAAGATAAAGGGTGGTGTTAATATTAACATGATAGAGCTGTGTGCAGATTAGGTTCGCGAGAACTAACTAAATGGGAGGTGTAAGAGTATATTCAGCATGAGGAGTAGAGCAGTCATAAAAGTTAGCAGCCAAACTCTTTGCCATTGTCATGTTAGGGAGAAAATTAACCATTTAAAAAAACAATATGGAACATTAGAGTCCTATGTACTTATAGCGGCAGCTCCACAAGTCTAAATCATAATCATAACAAAGTCTCTTAGGTGTAATAGCGCCGTAGTAAGATAGATTCCTGCCATGTCTGACCCATCACATAGTGTATTTCCAGGAACTTGTGGTTATAATAGACAAACATAACGTTAAGTTTAACTATCACAAAGCATGCTAAACAGTTGGTAAGGCAAGGTATTTATATGAATAATGGTACTTCCCAAGTTAACTAAGAATAAAACATAGATCGTACTCTAATACATGAGCACTACGTTAAGCTGAACTGTGACAAAGCATGTTAAACCTTTGATTGAGCACGCTATTATTGTGAATACTTGCACTTTCCAAACTAATTTTAACAGAAAAGCATAGGTTATACGAGAGCAATACTGAAGCGTTCACGGAAAAATTACTGTATGGAGCACACAGCAGTAAACTGGGTGAATAGGGAAAGCATAGACACAAACTAGTCTGTAAAGATGTGCCAAAAGGCTGCACTCCTTGCTCTTATTGACAGCCCGTAGGTATTGACTGGATTAGCCTATGCCTCCACGGAGGCCACATGGAGCATACTGCGTTGGCTGCAAAAACTCCAGCATTGACCGCCAACCCGTAATGCAATCACTGCTCAATATAAGGCCCACTGGGAAGCTGTCGCATTTACGGTCCTGTGCTCTTCGGCCGTTTATCGGCAGTACCCTGGAGCGGTATAAAGTGTAAGTCAGCTTCTCCTTATTAACCTGTAGCTCTGTCATCTGTGCGGTGATCTGGGTATTATTGTCGGTCAGCAAAGTGGTGTTTAGGGCATCTGACTTACGGTCATTAGGAATTGGCAAACTGATCCGCACTTCATGAGAGACAGAGTATGATCCTGAGTCTTTAGTCTCCTTCGTGGAAGCTGAGATGAAAGAGCCCGTTTGCCTTGGTAGGTGATCATTCGTCTCTTGCGGCTCTCCTGCACGGCAAAGAACAGGGTGTAATATGGATGACTCCTCTGTGCGCAGTTTGCGGGTAGGTGTGGGAGGATTCAGTGGTAAGTGGAGTACAGATCTGAGTTCGTTCACATACTGGAGGAACTGCTGCTTGGTTAGCCTTAGGATTGGTAAGTCCCATGCTGCCGCGGTCTCCATATTGCGTTGCAATAGCGTTCTAAGATTAATGCCTGTCTCATTAGCGGTCCTGCTCCAAATTGTTCCCTCGACAGCTGAGAGGGCAGTGTGCTTTTCCACAATCTATTTCCTCGACAGTTAGGCTGGATTACGACTCAATACCCATGTGTTAAAGATGATGGTCGCTTCCATATTGATTAGGTTGTAGGCCTATGATCCAGATGGTAGAGTCTGTTCATCAGGAGGGTATTCTACTCCCTCACTGCAAACACCGATATCACAAGGGCTCCTGTGTTACAAAAGATTGTGTTATTTTGGAAATCTGAACGGTCAAAAGTATTATTTTTCAAAAAGTTTAGCCGGAGCTACTGTAAGATGCGACCGTTCAGTTCCATAGTTGGCTCCTCCCCCCTAGTCTGCTTGTCTTCAGCAAACTGTTTGCGGACTTTCTTGTGCATCATCTTTAGAAAAGGCTTCCTTCTGGAATGACAGCCATGCAGACCAATTTAATGCAGTGTGTGGCGTATGGTCTGAGCACTGACAGGCTGACCCCCCACCCCTTCAACCTCTGCAGCAATGCTGGCAGCACTCATACGTCTATTTCCCAAAGACAACCTCTGGATATGACGCTGAGCATGTGCACTCAACTTCTTTGGTCAACCATGGCGAGGCCTGTTTTGAGTGGAACCTGTCCTGTGAAACCGCTGTATGGTCTTGCCCACCGTGCTGCAGCTCAGTTTCAGGGTCTTGGCAATCTTCTTATAGCCTAGGCCATCTTTATGTAGAGCAACAATTCTTTTTTTTCAGATCCTCAGAGAGTTCTTTGCCATGAGGTGCCATGTTGAACTTCCAGTAACCAGTATGAGAGAGTGTGAGAGCGATAACACTAAATTTAACACACCTGCTCCCCATTCACACCTGAGACCTTGTAACACCAACAAGTCACATGACACCGGGGAGGGAAAATGGCTAGTTGGGCCCAATTTGGACATTTCCACTTAGAGGTGTACTCACTTTAGTTGCCAATGGTTTAGACATTAATGGCTGTGTGTTGAGTTATTTTGAGGGGACAGCAAATTGTTATACAGGCTGTACACTCACTACTTTACATTGTAGCAAAGTGTCATTTCTTCCACATTGTCACAAGATTCAGTATATTTTTATAGAAGAAAAATATATATACATAGCAGAGCTGTATGAGAATACTATGTGTAAAGAAGGGGAATACAGCACTCAGTACAAAATACTCCTAATTGATCTGATATGCAGATTAAAGGCTGAAACATTAGTATCCAGACACAAAAAACATCTGACACACCTCGGTTAACTCAAAAAGCCATGATATTTATTCCTTATAGAAACAAAGCTAGCATGCAATTGTCATAGCACATGTGGGGCCCCACTGAAGTGGATAAATAGACCACAGTATGTATATGTATACAGATTACCGTATGACATTATAAAATAACAGAGATACATAGATACAAAGGTTAGCGGATAATGTCAACAAATAGTGACTGAGAACACTGAAAGATATATCAATCTTATTATGCAAAGTCCTGATGAAAAGACTTGATGTAGTATATTGCTTAGAGTCTCTAAGTCACTGATAAGGCATTAAACACTGCTGGTCGAAACTGACATTATCGAGGTAAGAGCGTCCTCAAATATCATTTCGCCTGATATCTCCAATCTCAGCAATTTTCAACTCGTTATCCTTGAGCAGCACATGTAATTGTAACAAATGCATACTACCTTGTTTGTTGCAGCGTGATCCGGGTATGCTGGGCAAAGAGGCATTCAGGTAAGTGGACCGGGATTCCTCCTCTGACGTCCTTTCACTCCCAACAGGTAACGGTCTGTATCTTTGCTCCAGAGAACACAGGTCAGACTTGAAACTCCGTATGTCGGTAAGCTGATTTCTTACGCCTCTGCCACAGAAACTTTTCCGGCTCCTTTCGAAAATGCACCCGCCAATCTTTACAGGTGCATCTACTGCTGCTTCAATATGATTAGGTCGACGCGCGTTTCGCCCCACAATGCTGTGCGGTCGGGGCCTCGTCAGGACTGTCAATCAGGAATAGAACTTGCTGCTTTTATTGAGTGCTCACCTGCCAGTATAGAGAGGTGTGTTTATACCAGCCAATCGTCTTTGTTAAAGGTGTGACACCTAGTTTTAAGAAAAGCTGTTCGTTTACCCTTCTACTTCACTTTAATATTTACCTATAAAAAACATCAACAGGCACAGGGTTGATATAGATAAAAGTACAGTGTGATATATCTCTGGCGGTTAAGCAAGGTTAGTAGCAAGTTAGGAAGGAAACAAAAAATCACGGCATTTAGAAGAAAACCGAAGTGTGCAGAGCTTGAAACAAACTATGTCAAAAGAACACACAAAGTGAAACTAATTATTTTCCTGTGTATCTAGACAAAAGGTCTAGAGTAAATTAATGATTAGACTATACAAAGTATTAGAAAAATAATAGCGACTTGTTCGCATTATGCCTTAATTTAAGGAGTACCATTGTTACCACTTATAGTACTTAAATCCTATGGATTGGCTGAGATGCAGCTTGTAAGCTAAGGAAATTCCTTTCCACCTTGATTATTCCATAGATATTATTTATATAAATGGTAAAGATTGTAAGTAAAATAGTATGAAAAAGTAATTATGTATTTAGCTATATAATACTATCTGTATTCGCTAGGAAAACTATTTTAGTTTAAGAAGGATCCATATTCTATTCTCTCATTCAGGCCAAGAGGGGACACTGTCTGAAGCACATATGTCCATCTTGCTTCTTTTTTAAGAAGACATGCATTATTATCCCCACCTCTACCATTCATGATTCCCTGATCAATTGCTACGAACTTTAAGGAGGAAGTATTACTATTGTGGACATCTTTGAAATGTCGTGCTACACTAGTGTCTCTCTCATAAAGGATATCATCCCGGTGCTCCTGTATCCTGTCCTTGAACATGTGTTTGGTTTTACCTACATAGAACAGGGGACAGGAGAAGCTCAGGAGATATACCACACCAACGGTGTTACAATTAGAGAAGCATCTAATGTCAAAATTTTCCCAGTATTTGCTGAAAATGTTTTACATTTGCGCATATAGGGACAGTATACGCAATGTCCACAGGGAAAGTTACCTTTTACTTGTTGGTGTCTATTCAACCAACATTTATCTGGTTCTGACCTCACAAATCTACTTTTGACTAGCTTATCCTTTAAGTTAGGAGATTTCTTTGCAGTCAAAAGAGGTTTGCTTCCAACTTTTTTTTACAATTTTGTCATCAAGGGAAAGTAAATGCCAGTTGTGTGACAAAATCTCTCTTATATTTTGCCATTGGCAGTTGTAAGTGGTTATGAATCTAATATAGTTTTCATTCTTAACATTTTTCCTGCAATACAGCAGATCATTTCGCTTAAGTTTTCTTACTTTGTTTAAAGTCGATTTTATCAAATTATGTGAATATCCTCTATCTAGAAAATTTTTACACATAATCTCTGCATGGTATTCAAATTTCATTTTTGAGGAACAATTCCTCTTTAGTCTTAGCAATTGGCCATAGGGGATTCCATTCTTTAGGGACTCTGGGGGACCACTAGATGCCTCCAATAGGCTGTTAGTTGCCGTACTTTTACGATGGTTTTCAGTAGAAATGCTCAAGCCTTCTTTTTAATGCAAATATCAAGGAACGGAAGCTCCTTTTCACTATATGCATATGTCAGTAAAATATTACGGTTGTTAATGTTAAGTGAATTGACAAATTCTTGTAGGCAGGCCAGGGGGCCATCCCAAAACATCACGCTATCGTCCACATATCTAATCCAAAGGGACACATAGGAGCTGAACACATCCTCAAACTGCTCAAATATGTCCAACTCCCATGCTCCCAAATGCAGACATGCATATGTGGGTGCACATACCGCTCCCATTGCTGTCCCCCTGACCTGCCTATAAATAGAACCATCAAATTCAAAAACATTATTCTCAAGAATAAACCTTAATAGGTCTATTACAAAGGTTGTATGTTGGTCACTTCCAGAACCCCTGGTTTTCAAAAAGTGTTCACTGGCTTTAATTCCTGCCTCATGCGGAATTGATGAGTAGAGGCTCTCTACATCAAAGGATACAAGGATTGTATTGGGGGAGACAGTTACATAGTCCAATTTGCGCAAAAGATCTGGGGTATCCTTTACGTAAGAAGGAAGGGAAAGAAGAAATGGTCTTAGGAAAAAATCCACATATTGTCCGATATGTTCACTGATGCCCCCTATCCCTGACACAATTGGTCTCCCAGGTGGATGGGATTTATTCTTGTGAATCTTCGGGATAATGTAAAAGGTGGGCATCACTGGACAAACCGGATTCATGAATTTAAACTCATCTAAAGAAATCAACCCTTCCATTTTTGCACTTTGTAAAATTTGATAGAGTTTTGATTTCATCAAAATCAATGGATTTCTCTGAAGTCTTTCATATTGGGTCTTATCTAAAAGTTGCCTTTTTGCCTCATTTAAGTAGTGTTTCATCTAAAAGGACTAAATTTCCTCCCTTATCGGCCGGCTTGTAAATAATTCCCTTAGCTGTCATGAGTTCCTTAAGGGCATTCCTTTCCTTGAAGGATAAATTATCAACCCAAATCCAATCATCAGGTAATTGCTCAATTTCTTGTTCAACAGATTTTACAAATAGTGAAATAGCAGGAACCTGTGCAATTGAAGGCATGAATGTGGATTTCGGTTTTAGCTTGGTTCTAAAAATTTTATCACTTTCACGGAATGTAGTACGTCCCTCACTGTCAGCTAAGAGTGATGTTAACGCCTTTTGTGCTTCATTTTCTTTTTTACTTTCTGAAAATTGATGAAGGGTATAGTGTAACACAAGCTTTCTGGCGAACATGTGTAAGTCTTTAATGAGATCAAACTTATTTAACTTATTTGTGGGGCAAAATGAAAGGCCTTTTCTAAGCACTTGGATATGGGTTAAATTGAGGTTAAAGGAGGACAAATTTATGATCTGCAGTTCATCATTAGCAGGGGCAGGATTTAATAGCCCTGATAGGGTCTTCTCCGTGGTCTTCCCCTGTTTCTTGATCTCTGTCTCACAGTGTCCCCTCTCCCTCTCTGCTCTCGCTGTGGATATCTCCTCCCTAATTGGGTCGTTTGTGCCTCTCCTCCTCTTCCTCCTCCCTCGTCTCCTCCTATATTGCCTTGTCCCAAATTCTGGGTGCCTGTAGCTCCATCGTTTTTTGAAATCCTGTCATCCGTATCTAAGTCCGACATATCTGTTCCTGAATCATAGGAACCCTTGTCGAACTTATATACATAGACTTTTTTATTTTGGTAATCCTCTTGGTCACGATGTAATTTTCTACATTTTCTTATTTTAATTTCTGCTTGCAATCTAGATATATGTGTTTTGGTTTCTTCATTTAATTTATCAAAATTGGGATCATGATCAAACTTGTTGACTATCTGTAATGCTTCTTCAACTTCTTCCTTAATTTTATTCAATCTTTTATCATTTCTTTTAATTAGCATCTCAATCATTCCTAATGCACACACTGAAAGTTTCTCATTCCATTCTTCAATGAACTCTAAACCTCCCTCTTCCTCTCTGGCATTAAAGCCTGGGTCAAGAAACAACCTTAAGCCCCTTGGGACAATTTTTTTCTCCACGTAATTTGTTAAACTTGAATTTTCAGCTCTAACCTTAACCTGTAGAAAACGATGGAGCTACAGACACCCAGAATTTGGGACAAGGCAATATAGGAGGAGACGAGGGGGGAGGAAGAGGAGGAGAGGCACAAACGACCCAATTAGGGAGGAGATATCCACAGCGAGAGCAGAGAGGGAGAGGGAACACTGTGAGACAGAGATCAAGAAACAGGGGAAGACCACGGAGAAGACCCTATCAGGGCTATTAAATCCTGCCCCTGCTAATGATGAACTGCAGATCATAAATTTGTCCTCCTTTAACCTCAATTTAACCCATATCCAAGTGCTTAGAAAAGGCCTTTCATTTTGCCCCACAAATAAGTTAAATAAGTTTGATCTCATTAAAGACTTACACATGTTCGCCAGAAAGCTTGTGTTACACTATACCCTTCATCAATTTTCAGAAAGTAAAAAAGAAAATGAAGCACAAAAGGCGTTAACATCACTCTTAGCTGACAGTGAGGGACGTACTACATTCCGTGAAAGTGATAAAATTTTTAGAACCAAGCTAAAACCAAAATCCACATTCATGCCTTCAATTGCACAGGTTCCTGCTATTTCACTATTTGTAAAATCTGTTGAACAAGAAATTGAGCAATTACCTGATGATTGGATTTGGGTTGATAATTTATCCTTCAAGGAAAGGAATGCCCTTAAGGAACTCATGACAGCTAAGGGAATTATTTACAAGCCGGCCGATAAGGGAGGAAATTTAGTCCTTTTAGATGAAACTTACTACTTAAATGAGACAAAAAGTCAACTTTTAGATAAGACCCAATATGAAAGACTTCAGAGAAATCCATTGATTTTGATGAAATCAAAACTCTATCACATTTTACAAAGTGCAAAAATGGAAGGGTTGATTTCTTTAGATGAGTTTAAATTCATGAATCCGGTTTGTCCAGTGATGCCCACCTTTTACATTATCCCGAAGATTCACAAGAATAAATCCCATCCACCTGGGAGACCAATTGTGTCGGGGATAGGGGGCATCAGTGAACATATCGGACAATATGTGGATTTTTTTCCTAAGACCATTTCTTCTTTCCCTTCCTTCTTACGTAAAGGATACCCCAGATCTTTTGCGCAAATTGGACGATGTAACTGTCTCCCCCAATACAATCCTTGTATCCCTTGATGTAGAGAGCCTCTACTCATCAATTCCGCATGAGGCAGGAATTAAAGCCAGTGAACACTTTTTGAAAACCAGGGGTTCTGGAAGTGACCAACATACAACCTTTGTAATAGACCTATTAAGGTTTATTCTTGAGAATAATGTTTTTGAATTTGATGGTTCTATTTATAGGCAGGTCAGGGGGACAGCAATGGGAGCGGTATGTGCACCCACATATGCATGTCTGCATTTGGAAGCATGGGAGTTGGACATATTTGAGCAGTTTGAGGATGTGTTCAGCTCCTATGTGTCCCTTTGGATTAGATATGTGGACGATAGCGTGATGTTTTGGGATGGCCCCCTGGCCTGCCTACAAGAATTTGTCAATTCACTTAACATTAACAACCGTAATATTTTACTGACATATGCATATAGTGAAAAGGAGCTTCCGTTCCTTGATATTTGCATTAAAAAAGAAGGCTTGAGCATTTCTACTGAAAACCATCATAAAAGTACGGCAACTAACAGCCTATTGGAGGCATCTAGTGGTCACCCAGAGTCCCTAAAGAAAGGAATCCCCTATGGCCAATTGCTAAGACTAAAGAGGAATTGTTCCTCAAAAATGAAATTTGAATACCATGCAGAGATTATGTGTAAACATTTTCTAGATAGAGGATATTCACATAATTTGATAAAATCGACTTTAAACAAAGTAAGAAAACTTAAGCGAAATGATCTGCTGTATTGCAGGAAAAATGTTAAGAATGAAAACTATATTAGATTCATAACCACTTACAACTGCCAATGGCAAAATATAAGAGAGATTTTGTCACACAACTGGCATTTACTTTCCCTTGATGACAAAATTGTAAAAAAAGTTGGAAGCAAACCTCTTTTGACTGCAAAGAAATCTCCTAACTTAAAGGATAAGCTAGTCAAAAGTAGATTTGTGAGGTCAGAACCAGATAAATGTTGGTTGAATAGACACCAACAAGTAAAAGGTAACTTTCCCTGTGGACATTGCGTATACTGTCCCTATATGCGCAAATGTAAAACATTTTCAGCAAATACTGGGAAACATTTTGACATTAGATGCTTCTCTAATTGTAACACCGTTGGTGTGGTATATCTCCTGAGCTGCTCCTGTCCCCTGTTCTATGCAGGTAAAACCAAACGCATGTTCAAGGACAGGATACAGGAGCACCGGGATGATATCCTTTATGAGAGAGACACTAGTGTAGCACGACATTTCAAAGATGTCCACAATAGTAATACTTCCTCCTTAAAGTTCGTAGCAATTGATCAGGGAATCATGAATGGTAGAGGTGGGGATAATAATGCATGTCTTCTTAAAAAAGAAGCAAGATGGACATATGTGCTTCAGACAGTGTCCCCTCTTGGCCTGAATGAGAGAATAGAATATGGATCCTTCTTAAACTAAAATAGTTTTCCTAGCGAATACAGATAGTATTATATAGCTAAATACATAATTACTTCTTCATACTATTTTACTTACAATCTTTACCATTTATATAAATAATATCTATGGAATAATCAAGGTGGAAAGGAATTTCCTTAGCTTACAAGCTGCATCTCAGCCAATCCATAGGATTTAAGTACTATAAGTGGTAACAATGGAACTCCTTAAATTAAGGCATAATGCGAACAAGTAGCTATTATTTTTCTAATACTTTGTATAGTCTAATCATTAATTTACTCTAGACCTTTTGTCTAGATACACAGGAAAATAATTAGTTTCACTTTGTGTGTTCTTTTGACATAGTTTGCTTCAAGCTCTGCACACTTCGGTTTTGTTCTAAATGCCGTGATTTTTTGTTTCCTTCCTAACTTGCTACTAACCTTGCTTAACCACCAGAGATATATCACACTGTACTTTTATCTATATCAACCCTGTGCCTGTTGATGTTTTTTATAGGTAAATATTAAAGTGAAGTAGAAGGGTAAACGAACAGCTTTTCTTAAAACTAGGTGTCACACCTTTAACAAAGATGATTGGCTGGTATAAACACACCTCTCTATACTGGCAGGTGAGCACTCAATAAAAGCAGCAAGTTCCATTCCTGATTGACAGTCCTGACGAGGCCCCGACCGCACAGCATTGTGGGGCGAAACGCGTGTCGACCTAATCATATTGAAGCAGCAGTAGATGCACCTGTAAAGATTGGCGGGTGCATTTTCGAAAGGAGCCGGAAAAGTTTCTGTGGCAGAGGCGTAAGAAATCAGCTTACCGACATACGGAGTTTCAAGTCTGACCTGTGTTCTCTGGAGCAAAGATACAGACCTTTACCTGTTGGGAGTGAAAGGACGTCAGAGGAGGAATCCCGGTCCACTTACCTGAATGCCTCTTTGCCCAGCATACCCGGATCACGCTGCAACAAACAAGGTCGTATGCATTTGTTACAATTACATGTGCTGCTCAAGGATAACGAGTTGAAAATTGCTGAGATTGGAGATATCAGGCGAAATGTCAGTTTCGACCAGCAGTGTTTAATGCCTTATCAGTGACTTAGAGACACTAAGCAATATACTACATCAAGTCTTTTCATCAGGACTTTGCATAATAAGATTGATATATCTTTCAGTGTTCTCAGTCACTATTTGTTGACATTATCCGCTAACCTTTGTATCTATGTATCTCTGTTATTTTATAATGTCCTACGGTAATCTGTATACATATACATACTGTGGTCTATTTATCCACTTCAGTGGGGCCCCACATGTGCTATGACAATTGCACGCTAGCTTTGTTTCTATAAGGAATAAATATCATGGCTTTTTGAGTTAACCGAGGTGTGTCAGATGTTTTTTGTGTCTGGATACTAATGTTTCAGCCTTTAATCTGCATATCAGATCAATTAGGAGTATTTTGTACTGAGTGCTGTATTCCCCTTCTTTACACATAGTATTCTCATACAGCTCTGCTATGTATATATATTTTTCTTCTATAAAAATATACTGAATCTATACAATTTATTTTGGGGTCTGCACCAGGCCTATGTTCAGCTAAACACTGGCTAGGTATAAAATTCTATTAGTTTTTTCAAATTTATAAACACTATTTACTAGGTGTTTTTGAAAAGTATAGTTTCTCTCCCTATTGCTATTTTTAGTTCTAATATATATATATATATATATATATATATATATATATATATATATATGTATATATATATATATATATATATATACACAAAAGCAAAAAGGTCCCAGGTTAAGTGGTGCTCAGTCTCTAGGTAGTCACAAACGAATATTGTTAATCAACAATGCTGGTAAGGAGGGGCAAGCGTGATTGCAGGCATAACCATGGAGTAGCAGTTAAGCAATAGCGCCAAACAATCTATGTCTCAGGTATGGATACCCCATAAAAGGCAGGCAAAATTTAATATCTGGAATCCCATAGGGTAAAGGACTCACCCACAACATGTGCCGCTTCCCGCAGCACAGATGTCGGATAGAACCTGTTCCTGGTCCAAAGTGCTACGTCTACCTCTTAATAACAGGAACCATGCTCTGGGATCCAAAACAACAGAGCGTCTCCTATAAGGTGCTTGCCACCACTGTCTGCATACAGCTTCAGTGTCAGCATGCCGGTCCAGCCCCCCTCTTACGTGTGACTGCCATATCAGCAAATTAATAGGAAGGAAAGTCGATCTGTTCCCAATCATATACGAAGGTGTTTGGCGTTTTAGGGAAAGGGTTCCAAAACGTAGATTGAAGTAAATAGCCAGCACAAACTCTTTAAAGTCTTCAAACCTTTATTTGACACATGTTAAAAAGCTACAAACAGCTTCAGGCAGAGAACCTGTCTGAAATGTTTTGGGATGTGGCCTTAATCATAGATACAGTGTAATTTAAAAATACATAAAAATATATACCTCGAGCTGTCGCTCTATTGGGTAACCACCAATCATGTGACTAGAGGTGTGTACACCTAACATTAACCCCTACCTGTCTATATTTACAAAACTAAACAATGCAAATGAATATCATTATTTAATCCCTTAACTCCAGGTATATATCATTACTAGTCCATCTTGTAAAAGGATTTGCCATAGTGTTCTAGTTTTTACAAATCACAGTATCAGTCATTGAACCTCTACTGTACTGTAGTCTGCCAGGTCTCAGTATGACTGATGGTCTCAGTATGACTATGGTTCAATAACTGATACTGTGATTTGTAAAAACTAGAACACTATGGCAAATCCTTTCACAAGATGGACTAGTAATGTGACTTGGCAACACTGGAACACAGTGGCATACCTTGTGATTTGATAGACAGGAATACAGATAAGATTCAAATTACTGTGTGAATAGTTGTGAATAGTTGTTTTTCTTTAAACAGAGACTTACCATACACTTTGATAAATAATACAATGTGGGAATCAATAAGTCCTGGGAACTGCTGCAGGAGGGGAGCACAGGAAACAGGTACGCTGCAAATAGGATCCGCTCACATAATGAGCCAGCGTTTTTGTTCCTGTGTGAAAAAGTGGCCAGAGTTTTAGGAGCATTGCGCATGCGCGAAAAACGGTTATGAGTAACTTAGAACAATTACAGGGGACACGATGTAATGATGTCACGGATGATGAAAAAGGGGCGGAGCTACACTGACATTTTAAAACGGCAGCAGGGGGAAAAGTAAGTGATTTAACTTGAAAGCGGATTATCGTTAAAAACTGGCATATATTTAGAAAAAACAATCTAGGGCAACTTTATAGATATATGTTAAAACTATTTTTGTGTTGACTGTCCCTTTAAACACCAAATGAATGCTATATAGAATGATGCATTCAAAGAAAAGATTAGTCTGAGAAAAACATCTAGATGTATATTTGTATTTATTTTAACTAGGTACAATAGTTATTAAATAGTTAATAACTATTTAATAACTACCTAGATAAAATAATTACAAAATTACCTGTAAAATAAATCCTAACCTAAATTACAAATACACCTAACACTACACTATCAAAAAATTAATGAAATAAATTAACTACAATGATCTAAAATAAAATACAATTAAATAAACTAAACTATATTACAAAAACAAACAAACACTAAATTACAAAAAATAAAAAAATATTAGAAGAAGTTTAATCTAATTACACCTAATCTAAGCCCCCTAATAAAATAAAAAAGCCCCCCAAAATAATAAAATTCCCTACCCTAAACTAAATTACAAATAGCCCTTAAAAGGGCCTTTTGCGGGGCATTGCTCCAAAGTAATCAGCTCTTTTACCAGCCCTTAAAAGGGCTTTTTGCGGGGCATTGCCCCAAAGTAATCAGCTCTTTTACCTGTAAAATAAATAAATACAATACCCCCCCCCCACATTACAACCCACAACCCCCATACCTCTACTCTAAAACCCACCTGATCCCCCCTTAAATAAACCTAACACTACCCCCTTGAAGATCACCCTACCTTGAGCCGTCTTCACCCAGCCAGGCCGAACTCTTCATCCGATCCGGACACAAGTGGTCCTCCAGCCGGGCAGAAGTCTTCATCCGATCGGGGCAGAAGAGGTCCTCCATCCAGCAGAAGTCTTCATCCAAGCGGCATCTTCTATCTTCATCCTTCCGGCGATGAGCGGCTCCATCTTGAAGACCTCCGGCGCGGAACATCCTCCTCGGCCGACGACTACCCAACGAATGACTGGTCCTTTAAATGACGTCATCCAAGATGGCGTCCCTCGAATTCCGATTGGCTGATAGGATCCTATCCACATACACACAAACACACACACAAACACACACAAACACACACACAAACACACACACAAACACATACACACAAAACACACACACACAAACACACACACACAAACACACACAAACACGCACACACAATGGGAGCATGATTTCAGCTAAGGCTCCTAGTTTTTTTACATAACCAGTAGTAAAGTTACTGGAATTTTTAGTATAGGTGGGGATACAACAGGCAAAATCATCTATTTCAAATGACAAAGGGGTCTATTCAACAAAGGTCTGTCGGACCTGATCCGACAGAGCGGATCATGTCCGACAGACCTCGCTGAATGCGGAGAGCAATACGCTCTCCGTATTCAGCATTGCACCAGCAGCTCTTGCAGCTCCAAAACCTCTGGAGGGCCAAGTTTGAGGATGTCTGGTCTAAAGGGATCATTTGCATTAACCCTCACTGCACATGGCGAGGCTGCAGTATTGAACACTCAGCTACTAGCGGAGAACCCTTACATCACTCAGTGAAGTGTAATAAAAGGCCTCTTTGCTTGACCACATTCAAAAAATGATTCAATCACTTTAGAATATTTGACATGCACTTTCAATTTGCAATGCGGATACCTTTATAACAGATCGATATTATGATGAGCTTTAGAACACTTGGCCCCTAGAAAGGCTAAAGAGTAGCAATGCACTACTGGGAACTAGCTTCTGATTGGTGGCTGCACTTATATGCCTCTTGTCATGGACTCACCCCATGTGATCAGCTAGCTCCCAATATGCTCCCAATATGCTGCTTCAACAAAGGATACCAGGAGAATGGAGAAAATGTGAAGTTAATTGGAATTTTTTTTTAATTGTATGCTATGTCTGAAATCGGAATCATACGCAAAAAATATTTTTATGTTTCTTCAAGAAACTGTCTAGAAAATTCATTACATGGTGATAAGTGACCAAAGATTAAAGGGACATGAAACCCAATTTTTTTTTTCTTTCACAATTTAGAAAGAGCATTCGATTTTAAACAACTTTCTAATTTACTTTAATTATCTAATTTGCTTCATTCTCTTGATATACTTTGCTGAAAAGCATATCTAGATAGGCTCAGTAGCTGCTGATTGGTGGCTGCACATAGATGCCTCGTGTGATTGGATATCTAAAGAATGAAGCAAATTAGATAATAGAAGTAAATTGAAATGTTGTTTAAAATTGTATTCTCTACCAGAATCAAGAAGGAAAATGTTTGGGTTTAATGTCCCTTTAGCAAAATAGCTGACTGTGAAGCAAGACATACACAGAGGGAGCAACATGTGGCTTGGATTTAAACAGTTACAGTCTTTATTGCATGACACAACTGTAACATAAGCACATCTTATTTCCAGCAAACCATGGCGCTGTACCTTTAAATCCTCCAGGCAAGTCTATTACTTTAGCACACTTGAAGCTGAAACTGCAGAAAGTAAAATACAGCCCGTTTCCTCTCCTCTTTTAATCCCCAGCACAGGTGTGTCTCATAGACTGCCAGAGAGTTAACTCCTTCATTGCTAACTACTTCAAACATAAGTGCTAAGCGAGTAATTCCCATCTCACATCCTCTCGCCCTTCTCTTCCCATCACTTTGCCATTCTTTGACTCTATCACTCTCTTTCTGTATCCCCCTATCAATATACCTGTCTTATCCTCACTAGCAATCTCACTCCCTCTCATCTTCTCACTCAACCTCTAATTCACTAATACTGTAACTGAAAAAAGTTTTTGTGTAATTAAAAAGTGTGTGTATTGCTTATTGTTTGTTTGCTGAACACAGGTACATATGTATGCCCAGTGTGTGTAAAATTAATATTTCCCTGTAAGAGAAAAAGAGAAGAAAAGAAAAGAAGTTTATACAGTAAAATTCATTTTTTTCTCATTTCTTTAGCCGCCACCTGGTGGCCAGATGTTATTACTGCAATGTAGTACCCTCAGAGGAAATTTGGGTTAGCTAATTTTTATCATCAGCTGTAAGGATAATATCTGATTTGGTTGTGATAAGACAGGGTAAGTGAGCCAGCAGAAATGACTGTGACAAACTCTTGACAGTTAGCGCATATAGGATATGCCATGTTACAGAGAAAGATATCTAGCTCTAATATTTATCTATAAAAAAGGTAAAAAATAAAATGCAATAAATTACTACAGCTACTATTAAACTAATATTTCATATTAAAAGACAATTGTTTGAGGGATCTTACTCTGACTTGCGTTGGATGCAATATTAACTTATTCTATAAATCTCTAGATAAAAAAAAAAAAAAAACTAAAAATAAACAGATATTTATCTGAAATAAAAATATTGTTTGAATAAATATATGAATACATCCAAAGGGATTAGCAGGCACTCACTGCTGAATAATTAAAACTACTGGTAAAGAAATTATAAACACAATCACCTCTAAATGGGACGTCCTGTGCTTTGGTCCAAACTAGACATGTGCATCCCGTTTCATCACAAATGCAACTTCATGACAAAACAGGGATATTCGTTTCTTTTCATTAAGCTAATATCCAAACGAATGCGCCTGAAATTTAAAGAAAACAAATAAATACTGACAAAATGTGTCAGTAATCATTTGTTTCCTTTAAAAAGTTAAATACTTACCTTTAGTGAGCTGGAGAGCTGTGCTATCTCGGTCCTCTTCACAGAGCCCTAGCCACACTAATAGGAAGCTTAGCGCAGCGGCTCCCAGGGCCTGCGCTAAAGGAGAAGGTCTTTTATCGCATGCCCTGGGGGCCACCCGGCTAGGCCTCCTATTAGCACAGCCGGGGCTCTGTGAAGAAGAGGACTGGACCAGCACGGATCTCCAGCTCACTAAAGGTCAGTATAAAGCCACAGCTGAACTTTTTCACCTGTAGCTTTGGAACATTTACATTCATTTAACAAAAACAAATGTAAATGTTCTATGAATAGTCAGTATTCATTTCATTGAAACAAAACAAATACTGAATAGTGCAGCCATGACGATTTGGGGAAATTTATTTAGTTAGCTGAACCAGATTTTTCATGGTTGTCTAGTCCAAACTGTAGCTTATTGGTTCTTAATTATGGCCCCATTCCTATTCATTAAAGGGACATTGTACTCAGGGCCGGCTCAAGCTATTGTGCTGTCTGGGCCGAGAATGAAATGACGCCCCCTGTAATGTGTTCCCAGTAGTCCATTTTACCTGCTGGAGTGTACAGTACTTAATTGTTTGCAAACAGTACATTTTCCCTTGTGTGAATAACAAACATTTTATCTGTAGAAAAGCTATATAAAGAGTAGACAATAGCACTGAGCAATCTCCCAGTGGAGAGCACAAGGCAGAGAGATTTTGCATGTGAAATAGCTGCTTATGTTTATTTAACACCCCACCCCCCACCCCCAACCATAATTTCAATGCCTAACATAAATACTTTCAGGCTCAGCCCAATGTTATGGGCATGTCCTAGGTGACAGTTTTAATGGGAGAAAAAAACAGCTATTGCAAATACAGAAATAAACACAAAGGAATAATTTGCCATACATTTAATATGCTGCAGTAGGTATGACAAGTAATTTGGAGCTCATTAAATGGAAACTAATTTTATTGTACTGTGTCCCTTTAAAGTTGAGTTTGCAAGTTATGATTATAATTAGCAAGTCTGCCATTTGAATTAGTTAAAGGGTTAAAAATTGTTGCACATACTAATTAGCAAGTCTGCCATTTGAATTAGTTAAAGGGTTAGAAATTGTTGCACATACAGTATGTACTTAAATAAAATACTTTATTAGAAGTAATATTGTGTATGTAATCAAATAAAACTATTTGCATTTAAAAACAAAGCTACTACATCCCTTTTTTATAAAGTTTAAATTATCCTAAATGGAGCTGTAACGGCCGCCCATAAAAGGAAGCAGAGCATATGTAAATGCAGCTACCGCCCCCCATCCAATGGCAAAGCGGCTGCACTTGTTAATTTTAATATGCAAATGATGTAATTTTTGTCCCCATCGCATGCCCACCACAGGCAGAAAGGCTCAAATGTGTTTGTATCAGATTTTTAATCTGCATAATGCCTTGCTCGCTGACTATGGGAATTTTGCATACTTACCTTTATCAAATTGAAGTTCCTCTGTTGCTGCTCCTTCTGTGCACCTTGAAATTTCTGTGCTGTGGGGCTTTACCCCCTCCGCCATTAACGTCATGATCCACGTCTCCACCCTGCATCAGGCACCTGGATAGTGACACGCCGATAGAGAGAGGAGCGAGGGGGCTGTATATGCGCATGCGTCAGTCATTAGACACTTATTTTGCGCATGTGCACCTTGAAATTTCTGCGCTGTGGGGCTTTACTCCCTCTGCCGGCAACGTCATGATCCACGTCTCCACTCTGCATCAGGTACCTGGATAGTGACACGCCGATAGAGAGAGGAGCGAGGGGGCTGTATATGCACATGCGTCAGTCGTTAGACACTTATTTTGCGCATGTGGACCGCCATGATGTTTCTACCTAGGTAGAACATCATTACAGGTTGAACATAATGAGTATTATTATGGGTTTGGCGAAAATAGAAATTTGTATGAGAGATAACAAGAAAACAAAAAGAAATGTTTAATAGGTAATAATTGCCAACCTTTATAACATATAAAGTGGATTTAAATGAGATTTAAACATTTTTTGGGTTTACTATCCCTTTAAGTACAAATATGATAGGAACGTGTTTATTGTATCATATCGTATGTATATCATATGTAAAATTGTTCTCTGTTGGATTCATGCATTGTCTTATTTTTCCCATAAATGTACTGGGGGTGGTAACACACTGTGAAGATACTTGAAGAAATAACTGAGGACTTTGTTGAATAAGCCAATGTTCTCCACACATTAAAAGTAATTACTGAAGAAGTGATACTGAAGAGCTAGTTGAGAATATCTTATGCTTTCTTGGAGTTGGTAGAGACTCCTAGAGTTCTTCAGGTAACTTCATCTTCCTATTTCTTCAAGAACAGGATATGAATAAAGTTATTCCAAGCATTAATTAACCATATGCATTGGAAGGAAATATGTGTAGACTCGAAAGTCTTACATGCTCTTATTTGTTATCAAAATTTACTATCAATATGATTATCATTTATTTATAAAACGTGCGGTTGCAGCATCTCATGGGCGATCCAGCACCACAAGGACTTTGAAGAAACATCTGCAGCTTCATAAATGTTTTTCTGTGTTTGTACCTACACCTACTTTATTTATACATATTATATCTTGTGTTTTTGAGTATCTAAGTGGTGCCACTTTCTCATTCTCTTTGATCCCATGAGGTAAAGAAAATAAATATATTAATATCATATTCAATGTCTGGGTTCAACACATCTTTTTTCATGTTTGTTTTGTATCTATATCCACTGCCAAACTTGGCTTACGCTCTGCTGCATAACAATCTTCCACAATATTTTGAGCTTATTTATGACATATGGCGCAGACACAGACAGAAATGTTGAGACAGATGTTTTTGTTTCCAATACCTATACATATCCCCCAATGTGTTTGGCTTAAGCTGATTATAATCATAAGGGCAGTCTATCTTCAACATAATAGTCCCTTTGGAACACTCAGCTTCACTGGAGAATGTTTCTAATTACTCGTTAAAGCCCTGTTATTAAATTAGGCTTTTGTAAGGTTATAATAATGATCACAATATATTTGCAAGGGAGCAGTTTTAAACCTAAGAGATTCCCTGTTTTCCTGAATTTATATGTATCGCTAATCTTTTTTGGGCCTTCCATACTCTCACATAATAAACTGAAAACTTGGGACTTTCAAATGCAAAAACTTGGGTTCTATTCCAGACTGTAAGATGAGCTATTCGAAAAAGTTTATGCAGTGATACACACCATTTTTAGATTCAGACCCTTTCCCATCTTTAAGAAAATATGTTACTCTGATGGCTTTCAAATGGCTTAGAAAACTCAATATTTTGCATTGCAATAGATAATTTCAAATAGCTTAAAAAACTCAATAGATGCTTTGAGGCCTATGTATCAAAGGTCTTGCGGACCTGATCCGACATTGCAATACGCTCTCCGTGTTCAGCATTGCACCAGCAGCTCTTGTGCCCCCTGCAGACTTGCGGCCAATCGGCCGCCAGCAGGGAGGTGTCAATCAACCCGATCGTACTCGATCGGGTTGAATTGTGGCGATTCCTGTCCGCCTGCTCAGAGCAGCGGTCTTTAGGTCTGCTTCATAACTGCTGTTTCTGGCGAGTCTGCAGGCTCACCAGAAACACAGGCCCTAAAGCTCAATACGGAGCTTGAGAAATGGGCCTCTTTGTATTGTGCTCATTTTACATTTTAACAAACATTCAGCTAAATCACAAGTAATGCGCGCTATAGGGATATTAACAAACGCAAAAAAGTTTCTTTATTTAACCCTCTATAGCGCAGCCATTACAAGTTTTGAAACAGCCGGCGTGTGCGTGCGATATGGTGGTTTTAAGCTCCATGCCGCACACAATTCAAGTTTTGACGAACTCGTGCACGCTTTTCCCATAGACATCAATGGGAGAGCGGGTCAGAAAAAAGCCTAACACCAGCGATCGCTGAATAAAAAGCTCCGTAACGCAGCCCCATTGATGTCTAGTTTAAACCTAACACCCTAACATAGCCCCCGAGTCTAAACACCCCTAATCTGCTGCCCCCGACATCGCCGACACCTAAATAATGTTATTAACCCCCAATCTGCCTAACACCCCCTAACTTTAACATAAATAAAATAGAGCTAAATTAAAGTTACTATTATTTACTAAATAATACCTATTTAAAACTAAATACATACTTACCTGAGAAATAAAACCTAAGCTAGCTACAATATAACTAATAGTTATATTGTAGCTAGCTCAGGTTTTATTTTTATTTCACAGGTAAGTTTGTATGTATTTTAACTAGGTAGACTAGTTAGTAAATAGTTATTAACTATTTACTAACTACCTAGTTAAAATAAACACAAACTTACCTGTGAAATAAAACCTAAGCTGCCTTATACTAAAACCTAACATTACAAAAAAAAAAAAAAAAAATAACAAACACTAAAATTACAAAAAATAAAAAAACTACCATTACAAATAATAACAAACGAAATTATCTAAAACAATAAAAATAATTTCTATTCTAATACCCTTTAAAAAAAAAATACCCACCCCAAAATAAAAAAGCCTAATCTAGAAATTTAGGGCCTTTTGTAGGGTATTGCCCTAAGGTTAACAGCTCTTTTGCTACAAAACAAAACAAACACCCCTTAACAGTATACAACCCCCCACCCCCTAAAACCCACAAAATAAAAATAAAGTAAATCCTAATCTACCCATTACCCTGAAAAGGGCATTTGTATGGGCATTGCCCTTAAAAGGGCATATAGCTCTTTTTCCTGCCCTTAAAAAGGGCATTCAGCTCTTTTATAAAATGCCCAAGCCCTAATCTAAAAATAAAAACTCACCCAAAACGAAAAAAATACATTACACAAAATAACAAATTATAAAAAATAATAAAAATTATTCTTATTCTAATACCCATTTAAAAAAAAAACACCCCAAAATAAAAAACCTAATCTAGAATAAACTATCAATAGCCCTTAAAAGGACCTTTTGTAGGGCATTTCCCTAAGTTAAACAGCTCTTTTACCTGAAAAAAAATACAAAGACCCACTAACATTACAAACCCCCCCAATCCAAAAATAAAAAAACTATCTAAAAAAACTAAGCTACCCATTGCTCTCAAAAGGGCATTTGTATGGCCATTGGCCTTAAAAGGGCATTTAACTCTTTCGCATTGCCCTTAAAAGGGCATTTAGCTTGTTTATGAAAAGCCCAAACCCTAAACTTGAACGATCTTCAGCCAGGCGGTGAAGTCCTCACTTAGGCGGCGAGAAGTCTTCATTCAGACGGCCTCTTCTATCTTCATCTAGGCGGCGAAGTCCTCATCCAGGCGGCCTCTTCTATCTTCATCCAGGTGGTGAAGCCCTCATCCAGGCGGCGAGAAGTCTTTATCCAGACGGCCTCTTCTATCTTCATCGAGGTGGCATCTTCTATCTTCATCCCGGCCGCGCGGATCGGGTCCATCCTGAAGATATCCGGCGCGGAGCATCCTCTTCATACGGACGCCGCCATACACTGAATCTTCAATGCAAGGTACGCGACTCAAAATGGCGTCCCTTGCATTCCTACTGGCTGATTTGATTTTGGAAATTCAAATCAGCCAATGGGATGAGAGCTACTGAAATCCTATTGGCTGTTCAAAACTGCCAATAGGATGAGAGCTTATGAAATTCTTTTGGCAGGTGGATTTTTTCACCACCCTGCCATTTTCGGAATCCACCAGGATGCAGCGAAGGCAGAAGGAGCATTACAGAAAAAAATCGCCTGCAATAAGTATTAAAACCTAACTGTTCGGTATAAGTAATAAAAAAAAAACTAACCGCCCGTACCAACTATTAAGAAAAAAATAAACTAACTGCCCGCAGAAAGTATTAAGAAGAAAAAAAATTAAAAATACCCAATAAAATTATTAACTCCTATATCCGCCAACCACAACATCGCAAACTACCTAATACATCTATTAACCCCTAAGCCGCCAACCCCCCACAACACATTAAACCTAATTTACCTATTAAATCCTAAACCGCCAACCCCCACAACGCAAAAAACAAATTTAATGACTAAGCCCCCCTAACCTGACACCCCCTAAGTTAACCCCTTAATTACATTAAAAAAATACTACATTACAATTAAAATAAAAATTAAAAAAATTACATACATTAATCTAAAATTACAGAAAATAAAAAAGGCTAATATTACAAAAAATAATAAACAACACTATCCAAAATAAAAAAATTAAACCTAATCCCTATGAAAATAAAAAATCCCCCCCCCAAATAAAAACACCCCCTAATCTAAGAATCAACTACCAATACCCCTTAGAAGGGCTTTTTGGTCTTCCCAGATGTGATGGTCTTCCCAGATGTGCATGTAGCGAAGGCAGCGTAGAGCAGAGGTCTGGAGCAGTCTTCCCAGATGTGGCGATCGTCCGCTGCACACTGAAGATTGAATTCAAGGTACCCCATATTTATTGGGGTACCTTGCATTCCTATTGGCTGAAATTTTCAAAATCAGCCAATAGGATGAGAGCTACTGAAATCTTATTGGCTGATTTGAACAGCCAATAGGATTTCCATAGCTCTAATTCTATAGTGGTAACACACTGTGAAGATACTTGAAGAAATAACTGAGGACTTTGTTGAATAAGCCAATGTTCTCCACACATTAAAAGTAATTACTGAAGAAGTGATACTGAAGAGCTAGTTGAGAATATCTTATGCTTTCTTGGAGTTGGTAGAGACTCCTAGAGTTCTTCAGGTAACTTCATCTTCCTATTTCTTCAAGAACAGGATATGAATAAAGTTATTCCAAGCATTAATTAACCATATGCATTGGAAGGAAATATGTGTAGACTCGAAAGTCTTACATGCTCTTATTTGTTATCAAAATTTACTATCAATATGATTATCATTTATTTATAAAACGTGCGGTTGCAGCATCTCATGGGCGATCCAGCACCACAAGGACTTTGAAGAAACATCTGCAGCTTCATAAATGTTTTTCTGTGTTTGTACCTACACCTACTTTATTTATACATATTATATCTTGTGTTTTTGAGTATCTAAGTGGTGCCACTTTCTCATTCTCTTTGATCCCATGAGGTAAAGAAAATAAATATATTAATATCATATTCAATGTCTGGGTTCAACACATCTTTTTTCATGTTTGTTTTGTATCTATATCCACTGCCAAACTTGGCTTACTCTCTGCTGCATAACAATCTTCCACAATATTTTGAGCTTATTTATGACATATGGCGCAGACACAGACAGAAATGTTGAGACAGATGTTTTTGTTTCCAATACCTATACATATCCCCCAATGTGTTTGGCTTAAGCTGATTATAATCATAAGGGCAGTCTATCTTCAACATAATAGTCCCTTTGGAACACTCAGCTTCACTGGAGAATGTTTCTAATTACTCGTTAAAGCCCTGTTATTAAATTAGGCTTTTGTAAGGTTATAATAATGATCACAATATATTTGCAAGGGAGCAGTTTTAAACCTAAGAGATTCCCTGTTTTCCTGAATTTATATGTATCGCTAATCTTTTTTGGGCCCTTCCATACTCTCACATAATAAACTGAAAACTTGGGACTTTCAAATGCAAAAACTTGGGTTCTATTCCAGACTGTAAGATGAGCTATTCGAAAAAGTTTATGCAGTGATACACACCATTTTTAGATTCAGACCCTTTCCCATCTTTAAGAAAATATGTTACTCTGATGGCTTTCAAATGGCTTAGAAAACTCAATATTTTGCATTGCAATAGATAATTTCAAATAGCTTAAAAAACTCAATAGATGCTTTGAGGCCTATGTATCAAAGGTCTTGCGGACCTGATCCGACATTGCAATACGCTCTCCGTGTTCAGCATTGCACCAGCAGCTCTTGTGCCCCCTGCAGACTTGCGGCCAATCGGCCGCCAGCAGGGAGGTGTCAATCAACCCGATCGTACTCGATCGGGTTGAATTGTGGCGATTCCTGTCCGCCTGCTCAGAGCAGCGGTCTTTAGGTCTGCTTCATAACTGCTGTTTCTGGCGAGTCTGCAGGCTCACCAGAAACACAGGCCCTAAAGCTCAATACGGAGCTTGAGAAATGGGCCTCTTTGTATTGTGCTCATTTTACATTTTAACAAACATTCAGCTAAATCACAAGTAATGCGCGCTATAGGGATATTAACAAACGCAAAAAAGTTTCTTTATTTAACCCTCTATAGCGCAGCCATTACAAGTTTTGAAACAGCCGGCGTGTGCGTGCGATATGGTGGTTTTAAGCTCCATGCCGCACACAATTCAAGTTTTGACGAACTCGTGCACGCTTTTCCCATAGACATCAATGGGAGAGCGGGTCAGAAAAAAGCCTAACACCAGCGATCGCTGAATAAAAAGCTCCGTAACGCAGCCCCATTGATGTCTAGTTTAAACCTAACACCCTAACATAGCCCCCGAGTCTAAACACCCCTAATCTGCTGCCCCCGACATCGCCGACACCTAAATAATGTTATTAACCCCCAATCTGCCTAACACCCCCTAACTTTAACATAAATAAAATAGAGCTAAATTAAAGTTACTATTATTTACTAAATAATACCTATTTAAAACTAAATACATACTTACCTGAGAAATAAAACCTAAGCTAGCTACAATATAACTAATAGTTATATTGTAGCTAGCTCAGGTTTTATTTTTATTTCACAGGTAAGTTTGTATGTATTTTAACTAGGTAGACTAGTTAGTAAATAGTTATTAACTATTTACTAACTACCTAGTTAAAATAAACACAAACTTACCTGTGAAATAAAACCTAAGCTGCCTTATACTAAAACCTAACATTACAAAAAAAAAAAAAATAACAAACACTAAAATTACAAAAAATAAAAAAACTACCATTACAAATAATAACAAACGAAATTATCTAAAACAATAAAAATAATTTCTATTCTAATACCCTTTAAAAAAAAAATACCCACCCCAAAATAAAAAAGCCTAATCTAGAAATTTAGGGCCTTTTGTAGGGTATTGCCCTAAGGTTAACAGCTCTTTTGCTACAAAACAAAACAAACACCCCTTAACAGTATACAACCCCCCACCCCCTAAAACCCACAAAATAAAAATAAAGTAAATCCTAATCTACCCATTACCCTGAAAAGGGCATTTGTATGGGCATTGCCCTTAAAAGGGCATATAGCTCTTTTTCCTGCCCTTAAAAAGGGCATTCAGCTCTTTTATAAAATGCCCAAGCCCTAATCTAAAAATAAAAACTCACCCAAAACGAAAAAAATACATTACACAAAATAACAAATTATAAAAAATAATAAAAATTATTCTTATTCTAATACCCATTTAAAAAAAAAACACCCCAAAATAAAAAACCTAATCTAGAATAAACTATCAATAGCCCTTAAAAGGACCTTTTGTAGGGCATTTCCCTAAGTTAAACAGCTCTTTTACCTGAAAAAAAATACAAAGACCCACTAACATTACAAACCCCCCCAATCCAAAAATAAAAAAACTATCTAAAAAAACTAAGCTACCCATTGCTCTCAAAAGGGCATTTGTATGGCCATTGGCCTTAAAAGGGCATTTAACTCTTTCGCATTGCCCTTAAAAGGGCATTTAGCTTGTTTATGAAAAGCCCAAACCCTAAACTTGAACGATCTTCAGCCAGGCGGTGAAGTCCTCACTTAGGCGGCGAGAAGTCTTCATTCAGACGGCCTCTTCTATCTTCATCTAGGCGGCGAAGTCCTCATCCAGGCGGCCTCTTCTATCTTCATCCAGGTGGTGAAGCCCTCATCCAGGCGGCGAGAAGTCTTTATCCAGACGGCCTCTTCTATCTTCATCGAGGTGGCATCTTCTATCTTCATCCCGGCCGCGCGGATCGGGTCCATCCTGAAGATATCCGGCGCGGAGCATCCTCTTCATACGGACGCCGCCATACACTGAATCTTCAATGCAAGGTACGCGACTCAAAATGGCGTCCCTTGCATTCCTACTGGCTGATTTGATTTTGGAAATTCAAATCAGCCAATGGGATGAGAGCTACTGAAATCCTATTGGCTGTTCAAAACTGCCAATAGGATGAGAGCTTATGAAATTCTTTTGGCAGGTGGATTTTTTCACCACCCTGCCATTTTCGGAATCCACCAGGATGCAGCGAAGGCAGAAGGAGCATTACAGAAAAAAATCGCCTGCAATAAGTATTAAAACCTAACTGTTCGGTATAAGTAATAAAAAAAAAAACTAACCGCCCGTACCAACTATTAAGAAAAAAATAAACTAACTGCCCGCAGAAAGTATTAAGAAGAAAAAAAATTAAAAATACCCAATAAAATTATTAACTCCTATATCCGCCAACCACAACATCGCAAACTACCTAATACATCTATTAACCCCTAAGCCGCCAACCCCCCACAACACATTAAACCTAATTTACCTATTAAATCCTAAACCGCCAACCCCCACAACGCAAAAAACAAATTTAATGACTAAGCCCCCTAACCTGACACCCCCTAAGTTAACCCCTTAATTACATTAAAAAAATACTACATTACAATTAAAATAAAAATTAAAAAAATTACATACATTAATCTAAAATTACAGAAAATAAAAAAGGCTAATATTACAAAAAATAATAAACAACACTATCCAAAATAAAAAAATTAAACCTAATCCCTATGAAAATAAAAAATCCCCCCCCCAAATAAAAACACCCCCTAATCTAAGAATCAACTACCAATACCCCTTAGAAGGGCTTTTTGGTCTTCCCAGATGTGATGGTCTTCCCAGATGTGCATGTAGCGAAGGCAGCGTAGAGCAGAGGTCTGGAGCAGTCTTCCCAGATGTGGCGATCGTCCGCTGCACACTGAAGATTGAATTCAAGGTACCCCATATTTATTGGGGTACCTTGCATTCCTATTGGCTGAAATTTTCAAAATCAGCCAATAGGATGAGAGCTACTGAAATCTTATTGGCTGATTTGAACAGCCAATAGGATTTCCATAGCTCTAATTCTATAGGCTTTTTTAAAAAATTCAGCCAATAGGAATGCAAGTCTAAAGGCTCGCCAGAAACACAGGCCCTCAAGCTCCATACAGAGCTTGATAGATAGGCCCCATAGACTGCCCTCTGGGCAGGCTTATCAACTAGTCATCAATAATAATGAATACATTTTTGCATGAGGTCCTGGGTCTATTAACCTATTGCCAGCAATCACTGCAGCGACAAAGATAAAAACATATATACAGTAGTTACCTCATAAAGGACTAGATTATTACAAGTTAAGCGTTAAAAGTTATCGCTTGCACGCTAACCCGATGCACACAAAAAGCCAACTTACAATATTGTGCACGTGTTAACCTATTCCCCGATAGAAATCAATGTAGCATACAAAGTGGAAAAAACTATTACCCTACTCTCACGCTACCCTGAGCACATATTCTCAAGTGCGCTAACCCAACATGAAAATATGTATATTTTACATTCCAGTGTTTTTCACATAGCAGAATATCTTCTATTTATTTATAAATACATATTTCTACATATATCTGATGATATTTTGGTACAATATATATCTATACCTATATATATATACACATACACACAATTATATATAGTTATAGACATATACAAATATATATAGGAATATACATTTATAAATATACAGAGCACATTCTGCTATGTGCAGAACACATAGGAATGTGAAATCTATACAGTAAATACATAGTTAAAACCTTTATTAATTACTGGTCAATAAGCCTGCCCAGAGGGCAGTCTAATTTTTTTTTAAACTACAGATGTAGAAACAACCTATTTTGTAACTCTTTTTTTATATAAATATTTAAGCTACAGGTGTAGCAATACTATAATTTTAATAGACTACTGTTTTAAATATATCAAAAATATTTTCTATATAATAAACTACAGATATAGTAACACTCTATTTGGACAAACTACTGTCCTAAATAAATACATTTCTCCTCTTTAAATTATGTCTACTTTAAGTATATTTCTTTATATACAACATTTTTAGTAACACAGGTATCACTTCCGGTTATTAATTTCCCTTGTTCTTGTCCGTCTATGACCTTAACTTTTACCTCTACAGAGATTTTTTTTTTTTTTAAAAAATAAGCTTTATTTTGACAGAAGATTCCACATGCCAAACAATACAAAACATAAGCAACAGAGACAAAAATAAACATCTGCAATAAGTAATGTACATTGGTTTGTCTTTTGCGGAAAATAAGTGTAAAAGGCATAGTCCTCTCCCGTCAGTTTGAAATAGCATGTAGTCCAAGAGTTCTGAGCTTGTTTCGGCGAGCGAAATTGCTCGTTGTGAGGGTATAGGTTTGTTGTGAGACAAATAATTCTTTATGAACTTAGTGAACTTTATGAACTTTACAACAGGTTATAAAATATTGCATATCAATAAATGCTCAGCATACTTAACACATACTGCTGAGGCGATAACGTTACCTGGTGTGAGTGCTTAGAGAAACAGAACTTTAAGAACAGAATTGAAGAGAGAAGGAATATAGGAATAAAAAGAGGGGAAAAAAGATAAGGGGGAGAAAGAAAGAGAAAAAAAAAGGGGGGGGCTGGGGAAGGGAATTTAGGATGGGGAGGTCTGAGGGGTGTTATAGCCGGACTATGATGTGTATTTGGGTGGATTATGTGTTAGAATTCCTTGCCTGCTCAAGTCAACTCCATCATCTCATGGGTGGCCAGTTTCCCAATTTTTAAGTAGTGATATCGCTCCAACTTGAGGAGGTCTGCCACTTTAGCCTTCCATTCCTGAATGCTTGGAGTTTGCGTTTTTTTCCAATAAGCTGGTATTAAACCCTTCGCACCATTCAGCATCAACAGAAGGAGTAAGTACTTGTCCTCACCAGTTATTTTGGGTAAGTCATGGTAAATCAAGTATGTTGGTTTAGGTGGGATGATCATCTTGAGGATATTACTCATTGCTCCCAGCACCCCTTCCCAGAAGGGCAGTATGTGTGGGCAAGTCCACCAGATATGAAGCAGGGTCCCCTCTTCTCCACAGCCCCTCCAGCACTCCCCGGTAGTGTGTGGGTATATTTTACTAAGTCTATGTGGCGTCCATCTACAGAGCTTTTTAACCGTGAAAAAGCTACATATAACTGTCCATGGCTAAAAACTGGCTCTGGCAAATAGATGCCAACTCTTTCTAAAGTTTGTCCCTGAGCTTTATTAATGGTCATAGCGAATGCTAATTTAACTGGGAATTGTCTTCTTCATAATACAAAAGCAAGTTCTGTATTACTTGGGGCTGTCTATTCATGGAATGAAAACATTTTGCCCTTCAGCTGTACCTGTTAATACTTGTGCAATAATTAAATTTTCACGCAATGCTTTCACAACCAATCTGGTGTCATTACAAAGACCTCTTTTGGTGTTAAGATTACGCAAAAGCAAAACTGGGTAATTATCCCTATCTTCCTGTGATTCATCATCAATGGAATCTGTACTTAAGTAAGTAGAAGTTTCACCTTCCAACAAACTCAGAACTTCCTCATTGATTTTATCAACATCACTATTTTTTGGACATAAAATGGTCATTTTTTTAAAACTTAAAAGCATCAGAATCTTTTATCTCTTCACCAAAAATCTCCTTTACAATGGAGTCTTTGCAGATCATTTGGGATGGAATTTCAAAACTGTCTTCATGAAAACCATGCTCGTTTGTCAGTAGTCTATCTCCAAGCTTTAAAAGCCAAGAGCTAAACTCTGAATCAACAGATCTTACATTATTAGTCAGCTTCAAAAGTGTAAACTTATGCAAGATTGAATTACATTTTATGCTGGCTTCAACTATATCTGATCTACTTCCGTGTGGAACAACAGGAAGAGTTTGTCTGAAATCACCTCAGAGCAGAATAGTTTTGCCTCCAAAAGGTTTGTTGTTATTCATCAACTCTTGAAGGAGTTTGTTGACACATCAGAGTGCATCACTGGAAGACATGGTTGATTCATCCCAAATAATAATTTTTGCACTACGGATCATTTGCTCATCATTAGGAGTTTGCCTCATGGAAGAGGTTGAAGTATTCAACAAATGAACTGGCAACCTAAACTGCGAGTGATATGTTCGTCCACCTTCAAGCAAATTTTCCGCAATACCTTTTGAAGCAACTGGTAATGCTACCTCACTATTTCCTCTAAATGTCCTCAACTAAGTCTTGTATAGGTAAATTTTATCACTACCATCAAGCAAATAACCATCAAGGAAATAACACCTTTGGGTTAAACTGTCATTTTCCGATGCAGCAATGATTTCTTCAAAACTTTCTCTTTGAAGGTCATTAAAACATGCCTTCATTTGAGCTTCAATATAACTTTCAAAAGAAGCATCATAGAGATCTCCGGGATTTTCAGGTAAATTGCATGGAGGATTTGGAAAACCAAAATCTTGACAATTTTTTCCATGAACAATTCAAATATTCTGAATATCTCTAAGTGCATAATTTAAACAATTTTGACACTCTGGTGTGTGACTTAGATGTCTTGAAAAGTCTTCAAAAAATTTTTCTTTGTACTTTTCAAAAAGCTCTTTAGCATTTGGTGGAGATGCTAAAGCACAAATATGAGCAAAAAGCTCTCTAAGCAGTCGAGGCATCATTTCACTTGCAGCTTCATGAAGAGTTAAATCCCAAGATTGATCATCTTCAAAAAGACGTTTTTAAACTGCTTCTTTAAATGTGTGAAATTGAACACCATCAACTGTTCGAATATCTTCAAAAGAAGTTGCTCCTTTAACATGAAGTAAAAGCAAGCGTAAACAAAATCGCTCAACATCTGAAATTAAACTTACGGCGTACATACGACCAATAGTGTTATTTGCTCGATCTTGTACTCTTTTTTTTCCATGTTGTTGTCTTTTGATGGAAAACAAAATGCTGAGGTGTATCAGTGTAAAGATATGCATGAGCTGACAAATCTTCTTTGTTTAATGTAAACCAAGCAGTCAAAGTTGTGTCTCTATAATGTGTTCTTTCTACTGCAGTTTCAATATTGTCTTCAGTAAAATATACTGACTGTTCTCCAGGAAGGTGAACTTGTAATCGCACAATCGTATGCGATTGATGGTGCATATGAAAGCCAAAAAGCCGCCATGCTGCTTCTGGAGCCCTAACATATCTAGAATCCATAAATGAAGCTATCTCATCATGAATAAGTGTTTCATGTTCTTTAATAGCAATATTTGCACAGTCATGCCCTTTATAAATATATTTAAATATGTACTTTACACTTTTTATAGAAGCACAGCTTTCAATATTAATATGGCAGTTGTATTTTAATGCCAATTTTTTACCATTTATTTCAATTGAAATACTTTTTTTACTTCTCTTGTGGATAACCATCTACATTGATTAAAGTTTCTTCTTGGAAAGATTTTGGAAATTGCTTATAGCAAACCCCATCAACCATACATGGAGATCTTAGATTATGCTCCACACAGGGCCCATGTATCATGTGTTTGGTAACAATTGCATGTAACCGTGGATTGACTTCAATGTCAGGTATTGCAGCACAAATAAAGCTATCAATTACTTGTGCATTTTTATACTTATCTTGTGCACATAATATAAGCAAAATATGTGCATGAGGTAATCCACTTTTTAAAAATTCAATTACATGAACTTTGGCAGCTGGTCAGGTCAAATCAGGTCAAAATTCAACTGCTTTACCTTCTTTCAGATTTAAAACAATTTTGGGTTACATGTCATAGTTATAAAAAAAAATCAGGCTTCCCATACTTTCTTACAATAGCCATGGCATCTTGGTAATTCTGTACCATGTTTCTGGGACTACCTTGGAATGTAGATGGAAGTATAACTGCTTTGCCTGGAAGTAAGCCCTTCTCTGCAGCTAAACATTGAAGATGGTCCATGAGATCTGTAAACCTTTCAACCCTTAATTTTGACTGATATTGTCTTACATAATTTAAACAATTACCTTCTGTTTTAACACATGCATCTACAAAGCACTGCTTAGTCAATTTGCCAGCACTCAGAAATGGGTTAAACTTGTGACGGATGGAAAGTATATATCCATAAAATTGCATTAATGTGACCCTTTCTCTTGGCTTTGCTAAGGATTGAGTTCTTATATTTCTAACAATAGTAGGGTGGTAATTAAGTTTCATTTTAGGTGACCAACTTTGATTCCCAAAAGGGAAAAGAAGTGGATACAACATTGGCTCCAAATTTGGATCTAAAATACTTATCCTCACTGGGGGGTTTTTATTGTTAGGACTTCGACAATGAATAATAAGATCTCGCTCAAGAGGAGGTTCACCATCTGCATTTTGGAAAATAATAGCTACCTCATTACACCGAGGAGCATTATATCTACATTGATTGTTTTTGCGATTTTGTACTATTGACATGGTCACAGTTGCAGGTATAACACCATTTCGAGATGCATATTCTAAACATTCCTGTTCTACTTCATACAACATTTGACATGTTTCAAAAAGCTCTTTAGCATTTGGTGGCGATGTTGAAACACAAATATGAGCAAAAAGCTCTCTAAGCAGTTGAGGCATCATTTCACTTGCAGCTTCATGAAGAGTTAAATCCCAAGATTGATCATCTTCAAAAAGACAATGTTTTTGAGCTGCTTCTTTAAAGGGACAGTCTACACCAGATTTTTTATTGTTTTAAAAGATAGATAATCCCTTTATTACCTATTCCCCAGTTTTGCATAACCAACACAGTTATATTAATATACTTTTAACCTCTGTGATTATCTTGTATCTAAGCCTCTGCAAACTGCCCCTTTATTTCAGTTCTTTTGACAGACTTGTAGTTTAGCCAATCAGTGCCTGCTCCCAGATAACTTCACGTGCACAAGCACAGTGTTATCTATATGAAATACATGAACTAACACCCTCTAGTGGTGAAAAACTGTTACAATGCATTCTGAAAAGAGGTGGCCTTCAAGGTCTAAGAAATTAGCATATGAACCTCCCAGGTTAAGCTTTCAACTAAGAATACCAAGAGAACAAAGCAAAATTGGTGATAAAAGTAAATTGGAAAATTGTTTAAAATTACATGCTCTATCTAAATCATAAAAGTTTATTTTGGCCTAGACTGTCCCTTTAAATGTGTGAAATAGAACACCATCACCTGTACGAATATCTTCAAAAGAAGTTGCTCCTTTAACATGAAGTAAAAGCAAGCGGAAGCAAAATCTCTCAACATCTGAAATTAAACTTACGGAGTACATACGACCAATAGTGTTATTTGCTCGATCTAGTACTCTTTTTTTTTCCATGTTGTTGTCTTTTGATGGAAAACAAAATGCTGAGGTATATCAGTGTAAAGATATGCACGAGCTGACAAATCTTCCTTGTTTAATTTAAACCAAGCAGTCAAAGTTATGTCTCTAAGGGAAAAGAAGTGAATACAACATTGGCTCCAAATTTGGATCTAAAATACTTATCCTTTCTGGGGTTTTTCATTGTTAGGACTTCGACAATGAATAATAAGATCTAGCTCAAGATGAGGTTCACCATCTGCATTTTGGAAAATAACAGCTACCTCACGCCAAGGAGCATTATATCTACGTTGATCGTTTTTGCGATCTTGTACTATTGACATGGTCACAGTTGCAGGTGTAACACCATTTCGAGATGCACCTTCTAAACATTCCTGTTCTACTTCATACAACATTTGACATGCTTCAGCAAAAGAAGTGTTTAAAGCCATAAAAGAACTCCACTCAGTCATTAATTCAGGATGGCAATCAGTCATTAATTCAGGATGGCAATTTGTATTTTCAACAATCATAAGGCGCTGATGTGCAGCCTCATCTGGATAAAGAATATATAGTTGTGCAAACTATCTATTATCCTCATTGGAAGGATGAAGTAATCCAGTTCTGTGATATATTTGTACATTAATTCTAAAACAGTAAGGGCTATAACCGGGAGGAAGAGCAATATTCACCACCATTGAAGCAAATGCTAATGAATTATTAAAAGATCTAATATTTTTGTAAAAATGTTTTGAATGTTTATGACTTCCTGTCATTAAACTTTCTGTTAAAGGAGCAACTTTAATAGCTTCAATATTTATTTTTCCTTTGCTGCATCATTGACTAAATAGTTTGTATGATGGCTGCTCTTTTGCAAAATGTACAGCATCACAGTTGGTGCATATAACATTTAGCTCTCCACAGTTATGATGATCTAATAAATCTGGGTCAAGAAAGGGAATATTTATTGAAAATACTTAAAAAATAGGGACAGCATGCCACCTGTACAAAAATGGAAAGGGGAAAGTGAAACACACAGGCTTACATGTTTCGGCAGATTGCTGTATTCATAGCTAATGAATCATCATATCTCGCAAGGGCTGCAATGTGTTGAGTGCGTTTTGCCAAATTTGTACGATGGGGTTTAACATAACCTTTTATGTTCCCTTTCTGTATAGCTTATACTAAGCTGATTTTGTGTTTCTGATTGTTCATTTTATGAACGTGCTTTTCTATGAGCAGAAGCATTTTTTTTTTGTTCTTTATGTCTCTGATTTTCTGTCATTTGCTCTCTCTTTTCTTTTCTGAACTGCTTTTGCTTCCCTTAAATGGGCCCTTTCTTCATCAGTTTTTTTATTTTTATTTATTCTCTCTCTCTCATTTCGTCTCTTTTTTGCATCAGATTGTTGTTCTAAAGATAACTTTCTTTTAGAGGGCATGTTTTCTTAAAATCATTGTTCATTTTATATATATATATATATATATATATACATATATATATATATATATATAAATATGACGGGGAGGAAGTCCCTGAAAACGTTACATTAAAGATTTTTTCTTCACTAAAAAGACCTGAGAGTGCATCCGTTTTTCCAGGAGTATCCATTGCATGTTTGCACCAAGGCAGATGTCCTAAGGAGGGTAACACTATATTGTGAACGGTATATTATATATATATATATATATATATATATATACATATATATATATATATATATATATATATATATATATATATATTGAACCTACAGCAGTAGCAAAACCCTGACTTTTATATATATATATATATATATATATATATATATATATAAAAGAACTTGAAAAAGGAGGGCACTCTCAGAATTTGTGTAATTTGCATGTTAGCAATTCCAGTTAATTTATTGTTTTTGATAACAACATTTATAAGTCATAGGTCGACGTTTCGGCTTGCGTAGAAGCCTTCATCAAGATAAGTGAAAAACATTAATCGGCATACAGAGTCGCATTCAACAGCACCAGAAGAATCGAAAACAATAAATTAACTGGAATTGCTAACATGCAAATTACACAAATACTGAGAGTGCCCTCCTTTTTCAAGTTCTTATCTACATTTCTTTCGAGGATTGCACCCAGAACTATCTACCAAAGCTGGAGTGCTGGAACACGTGCTAATTGGATCTATATATATATATATATATATATATATATATATATACATATATATATATATATATATATATAAAACCAACCGGTATACTGACAACCTTATCTGGATGAACTGTTGTCCTAAATATATGCCAAATATATAAAAAGATAATAAGGCTACAGATGTAGCAATAATATTTATTTTTGTTATAATGTTTCAGATATAGCAAAACTTTCTTATCCAACGCTCCTTTTATATATAAAATGTATTGTGAAAACTGCTTTAATCTATATATAAATATTTCTACAGGTGTAGTGACAGCCTTTTTTATGTTCAACTGTCCTATATATATAATAAATATACCAGTTTAGCCAAACCCTCACCTAGATTATGAGTTTTGCGTTAGGAGGGGTGCGGTGCTAACGAGCAGTTTTCCCTCACTGCTCACTTGCAGACAGCGCTGGTATTACGGGTTTTTACAAACCCAGCATTAATCACAAAAAAAGTGAGCGAAGAGCAAAATTTTGCTCCACATCTCACCTCAATACCAGCGCTGATTACGGTAGCGGTGAGCAGGTAAAACGTGCTCGTGCACAATTTCCCCATAGGAATCAATGGGGGAGAGCAGCGTTCAGCTTCTAACGCAGCTTTCTATGGGGAAAATACATTTATGTCTACACCTAACACCCTAACATGAACCCCGAGTCTAAACACCCCTAATCTTATACTTATTAACCCCTAACCTGATGCCCCCGACATTGCCGACACCTACATTATATTATTAACCCCTAATCTGCTGCTCCGGACACCGCCGCCACCTACATTATACTTATGAACCCCTAATCTGCTGCCCCTAACATCGCCGAACCCTACATTATATTTATTAACCCCTAATCTGCCGCCCCAATGACTCCACAACCTAACTACATTTATTAACCCCTAATCTGCCGCCCCCAATGTCGCCGCCACTATATTAAATGTTTAACCCTAAACCTAACCCCCCAACTGAAATATAATTTTAATAAATCTAAATAAAATTACTATCATTAACTAAATTATTCCTATTTAAAACTAAATACTTACCTGTAAAATAAACCCTAAGATAGCTACAAAATAACTTATAGTTACATTGTATCTATCTTAGGGTTTATTTTTATTTTACAGGCAACTTTGCATTTATTTTAACTAGGTACAATAGTTATTAAATAGTTATTAAATATTTAATAACTACCTAGTTAAAATAAACCAGTACAATCGCCCACCCTGAGGAAGCCCCGTCTATCATTTGGCATTGTGGGTGAAACGATCAGGATCGAAGGCATTGGATCACGTATGCACATGTGACCAACCAGGAAGTAAGCACGCAGTCCTACCACGCTGCAGTCTCAGCGTGTAGCATTCAACTGGCTCAGCAAACTGTTTCATGGGACTCAATTACAAGGCAGTATTTCAGGAGGCAACCGGTAACAAACAGCGGACCTCAATTGTGGACACCTCCAGAATCAGATAAGTGCATGCTTACGACTTAACATAGGAATATAGCTGCTTTCACATGCAATATGTGGGGTTAGCCTGGACTGACTCCCACTGCTCATTTGGCTTGTTTGCTGTTTTCATACAACATCTTTAGCAATAAGACGTACTATGCTTTACTAACACGCATGCAGCTTTGGCAGCACTTATCCCATTTTGCATACCTTGGACTTATACTAAGTTTGGCTGAAAACAATACCGCTATATGTGGAAAATCATCCTGGTGTGATTTGATTGTTTTCTTCAGCAATACACTCTTGTGAGAATTTTATCTCAATATATGCAGGCATTTCTATGTAAACTGCTGTGTCTCTATGTAACTGCTGTACTGAGGCAATTCATTATGGAGGATGTATTACTATGTTCCACTATCTATCTTATTGCTAATAACCATTGCAATAGCTATTCTTCATACTTGTATGTAATTCTTTGCAATTGTTGCTATACTGCCATTATTGTTGTTCCTGAAATCTTTACAAAGCACCTATCACTACTTAGATCCCTAAAAATTTACCTGTCCGGTAATTATCCCTTGTATTGACTTGGGTACCGTGTACAGCTTGGGTGTAGCAGTGTACTAGGTGTCTTTGGATTGTATTTTTGCCAATATTATGATTATGATGTGCACATCTTCAGGGTTTTAATTGGCCACATGTACTATATTGTTTGTTCAACATACTTTATTTTGTGTTGCTAACATATACCCGAGGCCAGCGCACAACTGGCCTATTGCTATGTTTGGACAGTTAGGATTTACTTCTTTCTGTGCTATTAATAAACTATTTTTTGTTCTCTGTGATTGTACTGGTCAGAGAGTCATTCCATTTGTTTAATTTAGCTACACTTTTGAGCTAATTTTATAAAAAAGAGTGCTTGATTCCCTATCTATACAGGGCCTTAGGAAATTTTTGATGGTCCTTGTTCTCCTCTTGTAGTTTGTTGAAGAATAGATTTTTATAGGGTCTGCACCACATTAAAATTATAATCTAACATAACAATGTTTTCTAAATTTTGATAATTTTTTCCATGGAAAAAGACATATTTATAGTAGCCATTTGTCCTATACCCTTTTTGGTTTATATATATATATATATATATATATATATATATATATATATATATATATATATATATATATATATTGGAGCACATTGATGGCCCATATATCTTGCTTGTTTAATGGTTTTATTTTCCTCAATGGATGCCTCTCTTATCTCTTTAATTTGTGAACTTTCCCTGTGTTTTTTGCCTGTATGACCCCTAGCTCATATGTCTACCCCCTCCATTAACTTTTTTTTGCAGGCCAATCTAACACTAATATATCTCTCTCCCCCAGCTGAATTATAAAGTATATTTGCCACAGTCTTTAACCCCTTAATGACAACTGACGTACCAGGTACGTCCTGCAAAAACTAGCAGTTAGTGACAATGGACGTACGTAGCTTCCAGCAGCTCTCAGGGTATTGCAGTGATGCCTCGATATGGAGGCATCCTGCAATACCTTTTAACAAGCCTCCGATGCAGAGAGAGCCACTCTGTGGCCCTCTCTGCACCGGTAACAATGGTGCTGTGTTCCGGGGGGAAGGGAAGCAAGGAGGCGGCAGCGTGCGGGCGCGCGTGTGCACGTGGGGGCGAGCGTGCACGTGGGGCGCGCGCGTGTGCACGTGGGGGAGCGCGCGCATATTAGCCACTGACACCAATGAAAGAAAAAAAAAGTTCAAAACATTAACATTAACATTAAAAAAAATATATATAAAAGGATCTGGGGGGGTTGGGGGTATTGAGGGGGGGGCTGCTACACTACAGAAAAGTTTATAAATATTTTTGGGGGCAAAAGTTTATAAATATTTTTGGGGGCAAATTGGGTACTGGCAGACAGCTGCCAGTACCCAAGATGGCGGCAATTAAGTAGCAGGGAGGGTTATAGAGCTGTTTGGTGGGGGATCAGGGAGGTTGGGGGCTAAGGCAGGGCTCCATTACAGCAGAATACATTTTTAAAAAAAAATAAAATAAAAAAAACTCCTTTTATTTAGTACTGGCAGACTTTCTGCCAGTACTTAAGATGGCGGGGACAATTGTGGGGTGGGGGAGGGAAGAGAGCTGTTTGGGAGGGATCAGAGGGTGGGATGTGTCAGGTGGGAGGCTGATCTCTACACTAAAGCTAAAATTAACCCTGCCAGCGCCCTACAAGCTACCTAATTAACTCCTTCACTGCTGGGCATAATTCACGTGTTGTGCGCAGCAGCATTTAGCGGCCTTCTAATTAACAAAAAGCAACGCCAAAGCCATATATGTCTGCTATTTCTGAACAAAGGGGATCCCAGAGAAGCTTTTACAACCATTTGTGCCATAATTACACAAACTATTTGTAAATAATTTCAGTGAGAAACCTAAAATTGTGAAAAATGTAAAGGTTTTTTTTATTTGCTCGCATTTGGTGGTGAAATGGTGGCATGAAATATACCAAAATTGGCCTAGATCAATACTTGGAGTTGTCTACTACACTAAACTAAAGCTAAAATTAACCCTACAAGCTCCCTACATGCTCCCTAATTAACCCCTTCACTGCTGGGCATAAAACACGTGTGGTGCGCAGCGGCATTTAGCGGCCTTCTAATTACCAAAAAGCAACCCCAAAGCCATATAAGTCTGCTATTTCTGAACAAAGGCGATCCCAGAGAAGCATTTACAACCATTTGTGCCATAATTGCAGAAGCTGTTTGTAAATAATTTCAGTGGGAAACCTAAAGTTTGTGACAAAATGTGTGAAAAAGTGAACATTTTTTTTAATTTGATCGCATTTGGCGGTGAAACGGTGGCATGAAATATACCAAAATGGGCCTAGATCAATACTTTGGGATGTCTTCTAAAAAAAAATATATACATGTCAATGGATATTCAGGTATTCCTGACAGATATCAGTGTTCCAATGTAACTAGCGCTAATTTTGAAAAAAAAGTGGTTTAGAAATAGCAAAGTGCTACTTGTATTTATGGCCCTATAACTTACAAAAAAAGCAAAGAACATGTAAACATTGGGTATTTCTAAACTCAGGACAAAATTTGGAAACTATTTAGCATGGGTGTTTTTTAGTGGTTGTAGATGTGTAACAGATTTTGGGGGTCAAAGTTAGAAAAAGTGTGTTTTTTCCATTTTTTCCTCATATTTTATAAAAAAATTTATAGTAAATTATAAGATATAATGAAAATAATGGTATATTTAGAAAGTCCATTTAATGGCGAGAAAAACGGTATATAATATGTGTGGGTACAGTAAATGAGTAAGAGGAAAATTACAGCTGAACACAAACACCACAGAAATGTAAAAATAGCCATTGTCATTAAGGGTAAGAAAATTGAAAAATGTTCCGGTCATTAAGGGGTTAAAGAACATTCATAGACCATACTCTGCTGACACAGCCTTCTGCTAAAGGTAGCCTTTGGAAGATAGTTACCCTCCCACCCTGCCCCTCACTCCACCCACCCCAGGTTCATTCCCCCATTTATAGATAGTCTCTCACACAACTTTCATTCTCCAAAACTGATAGCTGCAAACACTGATCAGCACATCCTTCCATTCACTTAACCCTTTAGAATACATACCCTCTCTCCCTACAAATAGCTATATATCCCACATCGATAGTGTGTATATATATATATATATATATATATATATATATATTTCTTTTTTATATTGTACTATTTTTGTTTTATTTTCATCTACACACCTCATAGCACTAACATGTATCAAAATATGACCATACTGATATTCGTGACAACCCTTTTCTCACTCCAATTTTGTTCACTTTACTGCCATAAGCACTGACCTCAAACTGGAAAACAAATTATCATACACCATGGCCTGCTCTGTTGCTGTTACTTATCTGCTGAGTGCTGATGGAGAGTTATAAAAAATAACCCTCCTACCCCCACCTCACAAAATTATAAAGTATGCCATTCACTATATTGCCAAACAAAAAATATGTCCAAATTCCTATTCCTTATCTTACTTACCCTTGCAAATGATGTAGAGTCTAACCCTGGTCCCCCAGCAAATTCCATTCCTAGCCTTCCAACTAAAAAAGGCCTCTCCTTTGTGCACTGTAATATCCGCAGCTTACTACAAAAAATCGATGCACTGCAAGCTTGGTGTTTACAATACAAGCCAAAAATCATTGTGATCTCTGAATCGTGGCTAACCGCAAAAATACCTGACTCTGCCATTGCAATACATGGGTATTTATTCCATAGAAATGACAGAGAAAAGAGAGGAGGCGGCATTGTAATTTATGTTGACAATTCCACAAAGTTCACCCCATACAAAAATCTAGCTCTCCTGCCACCTTTGATTTCCTTTCTGGCAAAATTGAGATCCCTTGCAGTAAATCAATCATTGTTGCAGGAATCTACCGCCCACCTAGCTCCCCTGTGCATTCCATTTCAGACATAGCACAACTCCTTAGTGAATCCATAGCTCAAAACCCAAAAAGTGAAATTTTGTTTTTTGGAGATTTTAACATTGATTGGCTGAATCCAAAAAATAACAGTTGTCGATCGTTGTTTAAATCTTTGCAGCTAACGCAATTAATCTCCTCCCCAACTCGCATAAACATCAAAAGCCATAATCATACCCTGCTCCACTGGATTCTCTCCACTTCTCCCGACCGAATCCAGGAGGCAGGTGTTCTCCCTAACAATTTCAGTGACCACTGCTTAGTGTACTGCGTGCGCAAAATAAAGGCTACTAAATCCTCTCCCAAGGTTAAAATCACCAGGTCCTTCAAAAAATGTAATATTCAATCATTTCTAAATGACATCAAGAACCTCCCCTGGCACAGATTAAACCTAATCCCAGATCTAGACTCTGCAGTTAAATTATTTCAGTCTGAACTCCTACAAGTTTGGAATTTACATGCTTTGCTGCGTAAGGTGAGATTAAAAGGAGCACACTTGAATTTGATCACAGCTGACCTCATTCAAATGTACCAATTTCGGGATTCATTGTGGTCAAAGTTCAAGCATACTGGCTCTATGAATGATCACTGTGTATATAGACAATGGCGGAATATATGCACTAAACAAACAAAATTGGCTAAGGCCCAATATTTCTGTGAAAATCTGAACAATAACATATCTAACCCTAGAAAGTTTTGGAAACTCATAAATAACTTACAAAATCCACCAATCCACTCCCAACCCTCCACTGTCAATGTGGATAACCAAAACCTGCAACTCCCCTTAGAAGTAGCAAATGCCTTTAACAATTATTTTGTCGGATGCTCCACCACCCTGATTGACAAACTAATAAATGGCACGCATCCTGAAGCTACAAATGTAGATCAGGCCCCACTAAAACAGCAAAGACCCAATATAGAGAAGTTCAGTTTTAGACCTGTACCCATCAATGTCGTTAAGAAACACCTTAATAATCTAAAAATGAAAAACCAGTCTGGACCTGATCAAATCCCAGCAATGCTGTTGAAGCTCAGTGCGCCGGCAATTGCTAAGCCTGTCACAACCCTAATTAACGAATCCTTGGTGTCTAGATACATACCTAAACTCTGAAAAACTGCAAGAGTAGTGCCTATTCATAAAAGTGGGGAGTTAACCTTGGTTTCTAACTATCGCCCTATATCATTGCTCCCAGTATTGTCAAAAATCTTAGAAAAATGCGTCCATACGCAATTATGCAAGTATTACCAACCTTCTAACTATCTGACCCCTGATCAATCAGGTTTTCGACCGAATCACTCCACTACAACTGCCCTCCTAAAAATTTGCAACGACATCCAAACTGGCATGGAACAAGGAGACCTAACTGGAGCTATTTTCCTTGATTTTTCTAAGGCTTTTGACACAGTGGACCATGACATAGTACTGCTCAAACTAAAAATCTCTGGTATTGCTGATCGTCCGTTAACCTGGTCTAGATCATATGTATCGGATCGATCACAATATGTCTCTGTTTCTAACAGTGACTCCCTCTCCCAGTCACGTGTGGTGTTCCCCAAGGTTCCATTCTCGGCCCCCTACTATTCACATTATTTATAAATGATTTGCCTTATGTCTGCAAATCCTCAACTGTACACATGTACGCAGACGGCACGGTAATCTATGCAAACAAATCTTATCTGCCGCAGCTTGAAGCAGTGCTCCAAGACCAGTTCACAGAGGTAGAAAAGTGGATCTCAAAAAACAAACTCTTCCTAAACACTGACAAAACTGTCATCTGTCATCTGTCACTGTGATCTTTGGAACTGGGCCTAAATTACACAAATTACAGAATTCCCATCTACGCATCAAAACAAAATCCAATTGCACGCTTACCGCAGTCCACTCTTTCAAATACTTGAGTATGTTCTTAGACCCTAATCTATCTTTTGGCCTCCACATTGAAAAACTTGCATCTAAACTTTATCCAAAATTAGGTGCCCTGTACAGAAACAAATCTTGCCTCAGCCCTACAGTAAAGGAAAAGATTGTACAGCAAATGCTGATGCCTATCATGGATTATGGGGACGTAGTATACGCACCTGCACCACAAACTCACCTTAATAAACTTAATACATTGTATAACTCGTTCTGCCGCTTTGTGCTACTATGTAACTACAAGACCCACCATTGTGACATGCTAAAAGAACTAAACTGGTTGACGCTGGAATCCAGACGCACCCTCCATCTTTCCTGCCTTGTGTTTAAGTGCCTTTCTGAAAAGCTCCCACCCTACCTGAGCAGAATGCTCTCCCCGGCTATTCCCACCTCCTATAACCTCCGATCCAGTACCAGCACATTATTTATCTTGCCTCAATACAAAAAGAAAGCAGCTCGATCCTCCTTTTCCTACCGAGCGCCACAGTTATGGAATGACCTCCCGCACACTTTCAAACCTTCCCCAAGCCTAATATCCTTTAAGAGATGGTTGATTATATATTTCTTACCTGTTCTATGTAAATTTTTTGCATCTATTGTGTATTATTATTGTTTTTGAATTTTATTGTATTTGTACCCTATTGTATCAATGCAATGTTTTGGGGACCCAGGACATACTTGAAAACGAGAGAAATCTCAATGTATCCTTCCTGGTAAAATATTAAATATATATACTGTATATAACCTACAGATGTAACCAAACCCTTATTTGAATGGACTTCTGTCCTAAATATATTGAAAATATGACATTTCTAATAAAACAACAGAATATATAATAAAGCTACCAAAGTATCAAAAATTTATTGAATCCATCTGGAAGAAGATCTTCTCCGCTGGACTTCAGAACCTGTGAGTATCTATTTGGGGCTTTAGTATTAGGTTTCTTTTTATGTTTTGTTTTTTTTTTTAACTTAGGTTTTTTTTTGGGCACTTTTAAGGGCAGTGCAAAAGAGTTAAATACCCTTATAAGGGCAATGCCCATACAAATGCCCTTTTCAGGGCAATGGGTAGTTTAGGTTTTTTTTTAGTGTTAGATTTTTTATTTTGGGGGGTTTGGTGGTGGGGTTTTAACTGTTAGGGGGTCTTAGTATGTTTAATTCTTAAAATAGCTGTTTAACTTAGGACAATGCCTACAAAAAGCCTTTTTAAGGGCTATTGTTAGTTTAGCATTAGATTAGGGGGTGTTTTTATTTTGGGCAGGCTTTTTTATTTTCATAGGGATTAGGTTTAATTTTTTTAAACTTTGGTAATTTGTTTTTTTTATTTTCTGTAATGTTAGCCGTTTTTATTTTTTGTAATCGTAGCTTTTTTTGTTGTTGTAAACTTAGATATTTTTAATTTTGTAAGTAATGTAGTTGTTTATTATTTTAAGTGATTAAGGGGTTAATTTAAGAATTGTTATGTTAGGGGATTTAATATTTAAGCTATTTATTTGCGTTGTGGGGTTGGCGGTGTAGGAGTTAATAGTTAAATTAGATTACTGCATTAGTGGTGGATGGCGGTTTAGGGGTTAATAGATTTAGTTAGTAGTTTGCAATGTTAGGGTTGATAGATTTAGGGGTAAATATTTTTATTTGCTTTGTAGGGTTGGCGGTATAGGAGTTAATAATTAAATTAGTTGACTGCGTTGGTGGCGGATGGCGGTTTAGGGGTTAATAATTTTTTAATATTTATTTTTATTAAAATTTAGTGTGGGCGATAAGGTTTTTTTTTAATACTTGATGCGGCCGTTTGTTGTTTTTTTTTTCAAAAAAATGACTGCAGGTAATTAGGGGTTTCTTTTAATACTTGATGCGGGCGGTTATTTTTTTTTAAAAAAAAACTTCTTGCGGGCGATTAGGTTTTTTTTGTAATACTTGCTGAGGGCGGTTAGTTTTTTTTTTTTTAATACTTGATGCGGGCAGTTAGTTTTTGCTTTTGTAATGCTCCGTTTGCCTTTGTTACAAAACCATTGAAAAAAAAAAAATAATCGCCCGCATCAAGTAGTAAAAAAATAAATACTTGATGTGGGCTTTGCAATTTAATTAGTTATTTGCGTTGTGGTGGGTTGGCGGTTTAGGAGTTAATAGCTTAATTAGGTTGATTGCGTTGTGGGGGGTTGGCGGTTTAGGGGTTAATATACTTTATTAGGTAGTTTGTGATGTGGGTGAATGGCGGATTAGGGGTTAATAGTTTAATTAGGGATATTTTGCAATGTGAGGGTTCGGTGGATTAGGGGTTAATATACTTTATTAGGTAGTTTGCAATGTGGGTGAATGGCGGATTAGGGTGAATAGTTTAATTAGGCATATTGCGATGTGGGGGATTGGCATATTAGGGGTTGATATACTTTATTAGTTATTGCGGTGGGGGATTGCGGTTGACAGGTAGATATTGCGAATGTGTTAGGTGTTAGTTTATATTTTCCGTGAGTTACGGTGCTCACATTTTCAGCGTAAGGCTTGCTGCGCCTGCCTATGTGTGGCAAGGTGAAAATGGAGTCAAATTTTGCTGCGTAAGTCCTTGCGCTGAATATGTGATACCAACTTGCGACGCGGTTCTATAATAACTTATGGGAGTAAAATGAGTGGGCGACGGGTGAAATATACATGCCGCTTTTATATGCGGCGTCATATATGTGATAGCAAAACCGGACTAAACACCGGCGTCGACGGCTTTTACGGGCGACGCCGCATATGTAATCTCATCCACAGTAGTCTAGGTTCGATAGTCTATTATAACCAGAGAGACAGCTAATATTATACACTGAGACACTGTTTATATCAGAGCATGAGTTCCAATTAATTTCCAATGATCACAGACACCATGCAGTTCTGATCTTCTAATTAAGAAATAGCAGGGAGCAAGATGTATATATACACATAAACACATACATTTTTATTTATTTATTTTATTATTTATCTTTTAGTGTGTCTGTGTCTCTCTCCGTTTTCTTTTTTTTTTCTTCTTAAAGGAACACTCTATTGCACAAGGGTAGGCAACCTACAGCACTCCAGATGTTATGGGCTACATCTCCCATAATGCTCTTACCGCTGGCAAAGCATCAGGAGAGATGTCCTCCACAACATCTGGAGTGCACAACGTTGCCTACCCCTGAGCTAGTGTTACAAAATGCAAATTTATATTTTAATATATATATATATATATATATATATATATACATATATACGTATACAGTACATATAATCTGCACCATAAGAAATAGGCAGAGCTAAATTATGCTAACTATGTGGGTTTGGCAAAGTGGGCGGAACTTTAGGGCAGGGGGTGTGGTAAACATTTTCATGCAGGTAATTGATAGCTGCAAAGTGTCCCTGGAAATGTTTTTCAAATCTTGGCAACTATGGTATGTATGTATCTCTATGTTAAAGTGTTTTGCCTGCCTTTTTTTTCACCTGAGATCACATCTTTGAGCCTTTGGGGCCCATTTATCAAGCTCCGTATGGAGCTTGAGGGCCCGTGTTTCTGGCGAGCCCGCAGACTAGCCAGAAACAGCAGTTATGAAGCAGCGGTCTAAAGAACGCTGCTCCATAAACCTGTCCGCCTGCTCTGAGCAGGCGGACACACATCGCCAAAAATCAATCCGATCAAGTACGATCCGGTTGATTGACACCCCCTGCTGTCGGCCGATTGGCCGCAAATATGCAGGGGATGGCGTTGCACCAGCAGCTCACAAGAACTGCTGGTGCAATTCTCAATATGGAGAGCGTATTGCTCTCCGCATTCAGCGAGGTCTGGCAGACCTGATCCGCACTGTTGGATCAGGTCCACCAGACCTTTGATAAATATCCTCCTTTATAACTTTTTGTGCAATATATTTTTTACTTAATTTTTATTATAGTGTGTTATTATGATATTAGCTGTACCTTTAAATGTAATTTTGAGGTGTTTTGTGCAACTTTTTATTTGAGCTTAACAGTTAACCAGAGTTCTGAGGTTGCGCTAATCTAAGGCGCGTTAACTTTAATTGCTCTCAAGCGATCACATTTACTTTAAACTTGTAATACGCATGCTACTTCCAATGTGTGCAAACAGGCGCGATAAGCCCTATATCCCTCGCATGCAAATGATAGTGCACCACTCATAATCTAGCCCAAAATGTCTCCTACTTGTGAAATGTTCAATACTGTCTACGCAAGTCCTTAACATATCTGCATATATTATTCACAGCAGCCCCAGGTTCAACATATTATTATATTTAAGGAAGAGAACAAGCAACAGATATACTAAACATCAAGGGTAGCAGCTGCAAAAAAAACAAAGAGACATAGAATGAGGCTCATAAATAATAACTAGTTGTAATAGTCCCATCACAGATATTTAGAATAAGTCCAATAAGTAGATGTGTATCCAAGTAGCTGAGACTTAATCAATTCAGTAGTTATACATTTGTGTGATAGTTCACCGCTAGCTCCAAATCTTTAATAATGGAGAATAACATGGTGAAATTACAGTCCAGGGACAGTCACAGAAAAACCAGAACAATTCCTCACTAGGTCGTTGGACAGAATGTGAAGATAAATTCCAAATTCACTCACCCAAGATGAGTAGCTGGATTGAAGAGCAGGGAAGCTTGTATCGCTATCATGCTAATCCAGTGTTCACGCTGTGAGCTTGGTACTTCCGGTATCACGTGACCGTCCTGTGGCCATTCAAGAGCTGATCCGGTACACTGGTCAAAAGACTCCTCCCAATGATGAAATGCCTTTATCCCAGAAGCAAAGGATATGTCCGGAATCAAAATTAAAGATTCTATGTTTCTTGCGTCATGTGACCGCCCTGTGGCCAATCGGCTGCTGGCTTGAAACGTCAGTATGTTCCTCCCAGTATTAACCCAACTGGTGCAAGCTGTATTTAACAGTATAGGAACCTGATAGTGCAGCCTTAAAAATCCGTAGATTATGCTATATACTTGGTAAACCTCAGCATTCAAGCTGGATAACGAAAAAATGTGCAGTAATATAGCAAATGCAGGCAGGCCTTGAGTAGCACATAGATGTAATAATGCACATTGCAACACTGTACCTTAATGTCCCAAAACATGATGATGTAACGTGAGCCCAAGGGTATGAGGCTGTAGTAGGTAGTAGACACCCCAATGTCCACTGTACAAATGGCTAAATATAAAGAAGATTCCAACAGACAGCCATGTGGAAATCAAATAGTAGATAGCTTTATTCCAGGTTAAAACAACAGGACATGCTGTTAAAATTTCAGTACATAGTCTGACCGGTTTCGATCTCCGTGACCGTAATCATAGACTAATACCTAACATGTGTAACATTTCTTTAAATGACATGTAGCATCTCCTGATTGGCTAAAAACAAAACAATGTGAAATTTAACTCCATGTATTCCAACACAACCTAAAATCACTTAAGTATTAAGAATAGATCTAGTAATGTATAGTAGAAAAATCATCACATTTATAAACCTTTATATTTATAGATTAAGGACCGTATATGTAGTGTAAACTAATTGGACATTTAAATAGATAGAATACATTAAATACTTTCCTGTCTGCCATGGTAAACTTAACCAATTTAGCAAACAGATACTAATGTCTTTCTATATGTCCACACTTAGTACAAAAACATCATTCAAGAAGAATTTAAATGTCATGACTCAGTTAATATGGAGATAATAACCTAGGGTCACAACATATCCTAGTTAACTCAGTAAATATCTAATACATAACAATGGTATATTAAAATTATTTAAAAATCTGTCAATCAAGGTCAAATATTACTCTCGAAACGTACATTAAGATTAAGCAAAATTATAACGATCATGAACAGAATAAGTTAAATTGTATCATAATATATGTATATCCTAAATATGTAGAAGTGATAAGGACATAGTGAAACAGAATGACATAAAAAAGTTTTTAAATAAGGTAAATAAATTCCTAGTTCATAGGGATCAAATGTTAAGAAATCATCTCTGCCAGAAATTAATAATGTCGAATTCAGAGTTGAAGCCAAGAGGCAACAAACTCTGTAATTTAAATATCCAATATGGCCATGACATTTAAATTCTTCTTGTGGTTGATGCTTAGGAATGATGTTTTTGTACTAAGTGTGGACATATAGAAAGACATTAGTATCTGTTTGCTAAATTGGTTAAGTTTACCATGGCAGACAGGAAAGTATTTAATCTATTCTATCTATTTAAATGTCCAATTTTGTTTACACTACATATACGGTCCTTAATCTATAAATATAAAGGTTTATAAATGTGATGATTTTTCTACTATATATTACTTGATCTATTCTTAATACTTAAGTGATTTTAGGTTGCGTTGGAATACATGGAGTTAAATTTCACATTGTTTTGTTTTTAGCCAATCAGGAGATGCTACAAGTCATTTAAAGAAATGTTACACATGTTAGGTATTAGTCTATGATTACGGTCAGAGAGACCGAAACCGGTCAGACTATGTTCTGAAATTTTAACAGCATTTTCTGTTGTTTTAACCTGGAATAAAGCTATCTACTATTTGATTTCCACATGGCTGTCTGTTGGAATCTTCTTTATATTTAGCCATATTATTATATTATATGTACATTTCTGGATGTGTAACATCTATATAAACTAGGGTGTTTTGTGGTTTCCTGCTATACAGATGCTGAATAGTAAATAATTTAACCCTTGCTTGCTTTTTTTGGTAATTGCTTTAATGTTATTCTTCCAACTCTTCCTATGCCAATTATGTGCTTGAGAGTAAGAAAGGTGATTAGAAATGTGATGCTTTAACCTACATTAAAGTGCTATAACAGTACATAAAGAAAATGTTCTAATATGTTACAGTAATTTTATTATTGCATTATTACTTGTGTTCAACCTCTGCAAAGTAATTAAACACATAATTAAAGTCAGTTACAGATCAGCAATGCACTGCTGGGGGCTAGATAAACACATCTGGTGAGCCAATGACAAAAAAACAAATGTGTGTAGCCACCAATCAACAGCTAGCTCTCAGTAGTGCATTGCTGCTGCTGAGGATTAATATATATATATATTCTTTTTAACAAAATTACCCGAGAGAACAAAGTAGTAGTGAATTTAAAAATTACCTTCTATATCTGACTCATGAAAGTTTAATTTAATCTTTCCTGTCCCTATGGCTAAATTACACTACTAGAATTTTATATGCTCGTTTTAGGGGTCAATCTGAGTTGGTGTTTTTTCAAATGTTGGCCACTATGGGATATTATATGTTTTCCTTGAAACATGAAACTGTAGGTTTTGAAAATGTTTGGAGGGGTTTAAACTGAAAAAAAATCTGAAGCACAAATAAGACAATGAGCATAAGAAGGAACTACCCATTAGTCAATGAGCAATAACTTTTTAATTCTGTTTTCTCAATCAGTAAATACTCTAATTAAGTAAATACATTGCTTAATTCCTCCAGTCAGGGGCGTATTTTGGCCTAGGCCAACAAGGTCCGTGCCTAGGGTGGCAAATTTTGGGGGGTGGCACTCTTACACCCTCTCTAGTCTGTAGCTGAATGGGGCTTACGCTCTAGCTCCTTTAGCAAAAAGGCAATAATGCAGGATGCCACTTGTGCCTTAAGATTTAGCCCTGGCACCCTGGTTTGAAGCCCCCCAGAAACTACCGCCAGCCAGTAACACATAATATTTTTAGCCTGGTGCGGCTGGTTTACTGCATCTGCGTGAGTGTGGACAACGGCGCTGGATGACTGTCATGTCTCTGAGTACGATGAGGAGGTCTCCGAGGTGGGTAAACCTGACACAGTGAGTCAGTCAACGGTAAGTGCAAGCAGGATGGAGGCTGGTGCTCACTCATCTTAGACTTAAATCCCGGTCCTGTGGTCACTGTGCACTGACTGTGCAGCTAAAAACTAACAATCGGATGATCCATCCAGCCGCCACAGTCGCTGTCCTATGAGCAGTACTAGTAGTTGAACTTTGTGCACTGTAGGGTTTGAAGCCATCCGGCCGGGTCACGTTGCTCATGCGACTGACTTCACTCACTGCCGGCACCCTCTTTGACTGGGAGAGTAGATTGAGGTCATGGCGCAGTGAGATATCCCATTTTTCTTCTCTCTCCACTTTCCATCCTCTTTCTTCCCCTGACCCCTTCACACAGTTATTAGCAGTAAAACGATGGATGTTTACAAAATCAGAGTGGAAAGTTATTCTTCCTCCAAAAGCTTATTAGTGGTCTGTGGTACATAATATATACACAGTGTCAGTGTAATAATATTGGTATCTTCAAAAAAAAAATGCAATGAACATGTACTGTATAATTATAATGTATTACCTTTTTTATTATATTGCACAACCCACATCCTCTAGACATCCATGTATGGTCTGATATCTGTTTAATCTGACATATATATATTTTATATATATATATATATATATATATATATAATATATATATATAAAATATATATATAAAATATATATAAATATATATATATATATATATATATATATATATATATATATATATATATATATATATATATATATAGAGAGAGAGAGAGAGAGAGATAATTTGAGGAAATGGTAATAGCACTCCTGGTAAAGCTGAGAGGCCCAAAATAGCCCACGGTGGCCTGGGTGCACTCCAAGTGGAGATATAGAGCAGTTAAAGAAGGACACAAGACCCTGTGAGTGACTCCTTCTTTAACTGCTTTATATATATATATATATATATATATATATATATGTATTATACCCTGACCAAAAAATATTTAATGGTTAAAAAAGACCTAAAACCTGGTGGGGGGGGGGCAGCAGAGTTTTTAGTGCCTAGGGCAGCACAAAACCTAAATACGCCCCTGCCTCCAGTTTATACTTATTGTAACGTGAGGAATTAAGCAATGTAACTATCTAAATGTAGTATCTTTACTAGTGACAAAACACTACATGCAAATGCCATTTACAGTATGTGGATAGGGTGATACACCCAGTAAAAGAACGGATTAGAGGTCTCCTGGACAAGATGGACCTGTACTATGACATCTGGAAACATGGGTCGGAAATTTTTCCTGATTAAACACGATAACCCCCCCCCCCCCCCGTCTTTTTCTTTTTATCTCTGGCCTTCTCATTCCTCCTCACCTCATGAAAGTCCCAAGTTACCCTCTGCGATGGTTAAGCCTATCATTGAACTAGGAGTAGTTGTTAGCTCTCTTTGAAGAACCAGCAAACAATCTGTACATCTTGAGAACTCTAAAGCGACAATAGGATATAATTTACTATCAAAAACCATACCCCAAATGGGACAATATACATAATACCACAATGTTGTTTTACCCAGTGTCACTATCGTGGGTGAAAAAGAATCCATATGGAGTAATTCTCTTCTCCACATATAGTAAACGAAGTAACAAAACAGGCACAAGACGTTACCTAACCCCTTAACCTATACACTCTTGGACATACTGTAACCATGATTTCTTATGCTGCTGACTTTGTATTGCTGTCTTCACATGGCTTGTGTTTGTATTTCTATATGCTCAATTACCTTAATAAAAAATCTTTGATTTAAAAAAAAAAAAAAAAACTGATAAGAGACAATTGCATAATCAACATACACATAAAAAAGATGCAATAACACTTTCAAATAAGCATTAGTACTTCCATTTTCCCTGACCGCTGTATCATGTGACAGTCATCAGCCTATCACATATATACTGTGCACTTTTGCTCATGCTCAGTAGAAGCTGGTGCCTCAGAAAGTGTGCATATTAAAATATTGTGCACATGTTGATAATGGAAGTAAATTAGAAAGTTTTTTTTATTGAATGTTCTAACAATCCTAAAAATGTAATTTTGACTTTAGAACCCCTTTAATGTATCCACAAGGGTCTCATTTAAATTTTATTTGAACAATAATCCTCTGTACCTGCATGAACAGGCTAGTAGATGTTTTTCTATGATATAAATCTAAATGCTCTTGTTTTTATCATGCAAATAGACTGTGTATCCTAGATACTTTGGACTGCACATATGTTGTATTTGCAAACTGACCTATAGGTGGCAGTATGAGTTTTTTCTAGCATAAACATGATTTTTTTTTTCTAACTACCTTGGACTTCAGTGCTATATAGCATTTAGATTGAATTCTATTTCTTGCTTTCTTATTAGTACTAATAGCAAATAGTAATAGCAAACTGTTCACATTACAGCAAGGTAATGCATATTTTGATGTCACGTTTTTTTACTTTTAAATTAAACTTGAACAAATAAAGTTAAAGTGTATTTATTTTATTTATTTTATTATGTATTTTATTTATTTTATAACACATAACTGTTTAATTACATGTGGAAAGCTGCTGTTTACCTGTTTGATTTTTCTGTCATGTTGGTTTCATGTCTTTTTTACTTTTGTACAAGAATGGAATATGCAGAAGAATTAAGGGTGCGCCTATAAAAAGTCAGCTATACAGGTACAGTTAACATATAGATTTATTAATTAATAAAGTTTATTAGTGTCAAGATAAAGGAAGACACTAAGACAAACAATGAGCTTAAAAAATGAAATGCTACTTAAAGGGACAGTCTAGTCAAAATTAAACTTTCATGATTCAGACAGGGCATGTCATTTTAAACAACTTAAAGGGACACTAAACCCCAAAAAATTATTTCATGATTCAGGTAGAAAATACAATTTTAAATAACTTTCCAAATTACTTCTATTATCTCATTTGCTTCATTCTTTAGATATCCTTTGTTGAAGAAATAGCAATGCACATGGGTGAGCCAATCACATGAGGCCTCTATGTGCATCTACCAATCAGCAGCTACTGAGCATATCTAGATATGCTTTTCATCAAAGCATATTAAGAGAATGAAGCAAATTAGATAATATAAGTAAATTCAAAAGTTGTTTAAAATGGCATGCTCTTGCGGGGAAGAGGGCATACAAGATCTTGCTATTATTTCTATTGATGCAGAAAAGGCATTTGATTCAATTATCCATGAGCATATATATTCTTCACTTAAACATTTTGGTATTAAGGGTAAATTTACTGATTTCATAGTGAATCTCTACACCTTATCTGCTACAAGATTGGTAATTAACAATAATCTTTCTCCCTCTATCCCTATAGGTAGAGGGACGCATCAAGGCTGCCCTCTTTCCCCGCTTCTCTTCAATATTGCTATTGAACCTCTGGCAATTAAAATAAGACAATCTCTCGATGGTATTAGAATTCATAAGCATGAAATTAAAATTGGGCTCTATGCAGACGATCTGCTCGTCTATATGACAAATACTAAACTAAATATCCCAAAACTCTTTTATATAATGGATTATTTTGGTTCCTTTTCGGGATACAAAGTTAATTACACGAAATCTGAAATATTCTGGATCAGAAATACTGAGAACTCGGTTACAAATATACCACTGGTTACACAGTGTTCCCTAAGCTGATAGATTAATGGAGCTTCAGATTTTCGAGAGTCGGAAGGGGAGGAGCTAGCAGCAACATGGATGCTAGCACGCTGCTCTAATCTAAAGGGCATTATCCAACACCCCAAGCCTGCGCTTATCCTTGGCCGGGAAAGATACTACCTGACCTGGCCTGGATATTCCTCTTGCAGATGCCGGCTCCCTAATGGCAGACTGACTCAGGAGCAGAGTCAATACGCCTGGAGGCGTTCTTGCACATAACTACCCGGTCGAAAGACAGAATTTCTCAGAACTCGCTACAAAGCCAAAGAAAGGGAAACGGAGTTGCTGAGTCGGGGCAGAGACCACGGAGGTATCCGAGATCGGCGGCCCCTATACTCACTACGACCAGTATTCCCAGTGTCCAGAAGTCAGGAGCTGAGAGGCGAAGATGCTGTGGCTGAGGCCGGGTGCGGCTCCACGCTGGAGGTCCGGATCTGCATAGACGCCAAACCGGAAACAGACGAACGTCAAACGGAGGCTTGGCGGTGAGAGGACGCTGAGGCCAAGCTGCAAGCGCAACCAACTCTATGGCAGGAAGTGTTACAGCCAGGAAGCAGGCCTGAGAACCGGAGCGGCAGAGAAGAAAGGAGACTCGAATAGAACGGGCAGCAGGTGCCGGGTCTTTCCTGCTACAGTCCGGTAAGATCTCCCGTTTACTCCCTCCTGTTGGGCCCGGTTAAGACTTATTTGCCCAGCTTGCATTTGGCTTGGTTAAGTGGATATAGCGGTGTTAAAAAGGCCGCATCCTTACTGCAAAGCAAAGGACACCCAATACCTAATAGAGAGTATCAGTATAACTTTCTTTTCTTGGCTAACAACAAAGATACTCAGGTTTGGGTGGGACTAATACCCAGATGTACTGAACTTTGAAACTGGACTACCATATACTGGTTTTTGGGGACATAGAATAGTATTTCTTCTATCTAAGAGAGGTGCCGCTGATTCCAAACCTGGTTAATACAATGAGGCCTTGTTGAACTATAAAGGGTCTGTGGACAGTTGAAAAAGGTCATATACACCCTTAAGAATCAGTTTCTACCAACTTATATAAGTGTCTTTAAGGGCTTTTGGTATCCAAAAGATAGTCAAGGAATCAAAGTTAAAGGTCTTAGAAACAAGGGGTAATTGTAATTCCTGTAAAGAATGTTTATCTATTCCAAAGGTTATCCTGGAAGGCTTTTTGTTACCATAGAAAGATATTATAAAAGTGAATCCCTTAGGTAAATGACCCACAGTACTATAATTAGACAACTGTTTTCTGTGTATTTACTTCTTATCTAAGAACCTAGATCTAATAGCTAAACAGCTAGGAAACTTGTTATGTTAAGGGTGTTGAATTTCTTCCCTCTGTATAGAGTGCTTAGCAGGGGTTTAGACTAAAAACAGTATTGTTGTTATTGTTCCTATAGAGAAAAGAGACATATATTCTAACAAATTTTGGTTTATAGGCTTAAATACCTGGATGTAAGCAAGGTATTCTCTGGGCCAGCTATAGTCTAGGCTGGTTTTTTTGGTCTTTTTCTCTCCTTTTCTTTTTTTTTTTTGGGGTCTGTTTTTTTCTCTATTATAAATTGCCTGGTTCCACGATGTAGCAAGCAAAGAAATTGCTAGATAAATTGTTTACTCTGCTTACCCTCTTTACTCAGAACAACAGACTGAGATTGCTACAAGTTCTAGGAGGTGGTATTCACACACACTCATTTATTTTCTCTGTGGAGCACACTTTTTGTGCTCCCAGTACCAAAGAAAAGTAGAGGGCACGGCGCCCACAAAAAGTGCCTCACGTTACGTATAATATAGATTAAGTTTAGATCACTGTTTGTTGTTGCTTTACTGGTTTTGCACGATCGCACTTGAAAGAACACTTTTTTTTCACAGGAAGGAGCGGTCTCAATAGGACCCCTCTCTTTCCTCTGATTATCACATTCACTGCACAATCGGTCCCACTTTAGTGGACAGGTTAGACCTGATTTTTGTTGTTTTCTTTTCACTCACACTGTTTTCTTTTTGTAAGCTTAATTAGTCTATCTTAAGTAAGGATGGAGTAATTTTACTGATTAAGATCCAAGAGCAAGATAGAATAATAACTTTCAAATATAGCTAGATTAGGACCTTGGACCTTCTTTTTTTTTATAAATTCACTCACTACATGGAAAGATTTATCTCACACACTAAAAACACCTCCCCCATTATGCCAACTAAAGCAAGAGGTAAACTCAAATCAAATGAGGGTAGTTCATAGCCACTCAATCAGAATGACATAGGAGCGAGTGGTCCAGATAACGCTCTCCTCATTCAACAGATTTCAGAACTAGTGATGCCTCAATTCGAGGCCTTAAAATCTGAAATCGTAACTGTTACAAATGAAATTAAACAGTTCTCTAATCGTATGAATGAGGTAGAGTCCAGAGTATCTGACATAGAAGACAGACTTACATCACAAGACCAGATGGTTAATTCACATGAGGTTAAACTCTCTGTGATTCAAGCTAAAGTTGAGGAACTAGAGGACAGGGCAAGGCGAAACAACCTGAGGGTCGTGGGACTTCCGGAAACCGCGGAATACCACGACTTGATAAATTTTGCAGCCATGCAACTTCCAAAACTTGTAGGAAGTAATATAGAGAATGTCAGGATTCCAATAGAGAGAGCCCACAGGCTAGGCCAGCCTAGAAGCAATTTAGAGGGACAGTCTAGACCCAGACCGGTCATTATTAAGTTCTTGAACTTTCAAGACAAATTTCACATCCTTAGATTATACCGCAAGAACAATAATATAATGGTTGGCCCCAACAAAATATTACTATTCCAAGACTTTTCAATGGAGACCCAAACTAAACGTAGGGAAATGGCTCCATATTGCTCTCAATTGATCAAAGCTAATCTTAAAGCGAGATTAGTCTACCCTGCTAAGATAATACTAGAAAAAGATGGTAAGACTTATAGTTTCACAAAACCCGAAGAAATTAAGTCATTCTGTCATAGTATAGGAGTATAATTAAGGTAACTATGGAACGAGAATCAGGCCCAATAGGGAATGAATGGTGGTCCCAATTTTGATGGTGATAAACCTGATAAATGCAGTTTGTTCTGTGAAAGAAATTTTAATAATTGCAGAAGGGCGGAAGGATGAAGGAGCGATGATGTTCGTGGTGAGGGAGAGGGGGACCCCTTATTTTTTTTCTTTCCCTCCCCCCCCCCCTTTTTTTTTTTTTTTCTCTTCCCCCCTAGCCTCTGGTAGTCTAAATGGTTAATTTAAGGCTGGTATCTTGGAATATTGGAGGAATCTCATCCCCGAGTAAAAGAAAGTCGGTTATTAGACACTTAGGACTGCAGAATCCTGATATAGCTTTTATTCAGGAGACCCATATCAAACCAAAAGAGGCTATTAAACTTAAAACCAAATGGGTTGGGGAGGTCCTGTATACACTATATGACAAATCTAACAGAGGTCTTGCTATTTTAATACATAAGAAATTAGATTATCAAATTAAAAACGTAGTAACTGACCCAAATGGCCGATATCAAATTGTAGAGATAGAAGTAAGAGGCTCCAATTTTATTTTCTGTAACGTATATGGCCCCAATGTTGTGGATAAAAATTTTGGGGAAGATTTGAGATTAAAACTGTTTCTATACTCTGGGAAGAATTTAATAGTTATCGGGGACTTTAATATGGCCTTTTCCCAGGTTCTGGATAGATCGAAAACTAGGATGGTGATAAGGAAAGCCAGGGGAACAGATATTCTCCACGGGTTCACTAAAAGCTTGGTTTTACAAGATATTTGGAGGGTTCAGAACCCAGATTGTCGAGAGTACACCTGTGCCTCTTGGGCACATGCTTCATTTTCAAGGATAGATTATTTTTTAGTTTCAAAGCATATGTCAAAAATGAAGATGCGGGCAGAAATTCAAGATATCGTGATATCTGATCATGCTATTATCACCCTAGAGATAGGATTAGCCGGAAAAGTATCGATAGGAAATAAAAAAAATTTCCCCCAATATCTTTATAATAACCCACATTTTAAAAAATGGATTCAAAAGAGGTGGTACCAATTTATGACTGACAACCAAGAATACTTGGATAAGCCAGAAATCTTCTGGGAAACTGCGAAAGCAGTTTTTAGAGGAGAGATCAAGGCATATATAATAAGAATGAGGGCGATTTGGGGGAAAAGGAAGGAGCAATTAGCAAAAACCTTAAGTAACAATTATAGGAGATATCTGATGGTTTCCTCGCCTGAGCACTGGCAAAAATATAAAGATAGCAAAACTAGTTATGATCTCTTTTTGAAACAACATTCCATATCAGAGGATTTGAAGTTGAAGGCACTATATTCTGGGGTTCATGGAGTCTCAGCTAAATATCTTGCAAGGATTGTTAGCATTAGACAGCAGAAAAACTATATAGTAGCAGTTAAACATAGGCATAGTAGATTGACGGATCCCTCCAAAATAAGAGAAGCCTTCTTCCAGACCTATCAAGAATTATATGCACAGAAACAGATTAATCCTATTGCTAAACAACAATTTTGGCAAAGAATACCATTGCCTCAAATCAAGAAAGAGGACCTCCAAGAGCTTAATAAACCTTTTACTGCTGAGGAGATCATAAAGGCTATCCAGAACTTAAAATTAGGGAAAACTCCAGGGCCTGACTCCCTACCGGCAGAATTTTATAAATTACTCTCAGATCAGATTCCGACGGTTCTCGGTAAGCTATTTAATTATTACTTTACTGGGAATAAACCTCAGTCTAGGCTGTTTGCAGCTTCCAATATTGTTCTAATTCCCAAAAAAGGTAAGGATTTGGAGCTAACTACATCATACAGGCCTATCTCGCTGTTGAACCAGGACTACAAGCTTATGACATATATTCTGGCTAGCAGATTGAAATCCCCTCTAGATGCTTTGGTCCACTTTGATCAGACGGGCTTTATGACGGGTAGGAATCCCGTTAAAAACCTCAGGAAAGTTCAACTAGTCCTAGATTATTTTTGGAATAAAACAGAAAGACAAAGGCCCTCGCCTAAACCAGACCTCGCCATACTTACAATCGACGCCGAAAAGGCGTTCGACTCGATTATATGGGATCATATGTTAACGGCATTAGGGAAATTTGGTATAATTGGCCCCTTTCAACACTTTATTACACAACTTTATAAGGGACCAACTTCCTCGCTTATAGTGAATGGGGAATTGACTGAGGAAATTACGCTGGGGCGGGGCACTCGTCAGGGGTGCCCTTTGTCCCCATTTCTCTTTAACCTATCTCTTGAACCTTTTGCAATTCTTTTGAGAAGAGAAATGGAGGGTATTCAGTTAGGAGGACAGAAGTTAGTTCTGTCTTTGTTCGCAGATGATCTTCTGCTTTTCCTTAGCAATTCAAACACATCTATCCCCCGATTGTTGGACTTATGTAACCTCTTTAGCTCCTTTTCAGGCTATAAGATCAATTATGAAAAATCAGAAATTATGTGGATACGTAAACCTACAACCCCCTGTAAACATCCATTTTTAGAAACTTCTCAGATAACGTACTTAGGAATCACATTGAGTAGGGACCCCAATAGGTGGTATGATTTGAATCTTAAACAGTGCATCAAGGGCTTGGCTCTGAAACTACAGAGCTGGGGTAATCTCCCCCTATCACTCAGTGCTCGTATTATGTTAATTAAAGTGGTGCTTTTTCCTAAGCTTCTATACTTTCTGCAGAATCTACCGCTTCTGCTATATAAGAAAGACCTAGTTACCCTAAATAGGATATTCAATCAGTTTATATGGCAGGGCAAGAAGCCACGAATTTCACTACACAAATTAACACTTCCTAAAGCCCTAGGAGGTATGGCGTGCCCCAACATAAAAATATACAATTACTCTGCATTAGCAAAATTTGCTCTCGATTGGATTACTGAAAAAGATCTAAGCTCATTTTATGTTATTGAATCTGCACTGATAAAACCGTATACTCTAAAGTCGATTCTCCATCATGTGGCAAATAGACTTCCGGATCAAGTATATCAAATGATTACCTTTAAGTATATTGTCCATGCATGGCAGAGAATTTGCAAGGAATTGGGAGTAGATTTTAGGAAATCTGAATTTTTACCTTTAGTTGGGAATCCGAGTTTCCCAATAGCTTGTGAGCCCTCGGTCTTTGATCTCTGGGCCAGAAAGGGAGTGAAATATTTAATACAGATCTGCGAAAGTAATAACCTGAGACTTCGCTCATTTGAGAACATAGCCTATCAATTCCATCTCCCAAGGTCCAGTTTCTTTGCATATCTACAGATCAGGCACTGGGTGGAGAAATTGAGATTAGATACAGGACCGGGGATAGACAGTAAAAACTTGAAGAGTATAATCTCTCAATATAGTGCGGGGGTCAATACGATCTCTCAAATATATCAAGCAGTCCTAAAGGAGGGCGGTCTGAAAAATCTTGTAGAAATTTCAACAAAATGGGCAAAAGAAAAACTAAAAATAGAACCGGAGGATATAGCACAAAGCATCTCATTGGTAGCTAGGGCAACTTTTATGCATACATGGAAAGAGTCCCATATAAAATTAGTAAGTAGGGCATATCTCACTCCAGCTAGGCTGGCTAAATGGAGCTGGGAAAAGAGGAAATGCCCTAAATGTAGTAAAGAGTTTACAGACTACACACATTCCTTTTGGGATTGTCCCAAAGTAGCCCAATTCTGGCAGAAATTGAATTTTTGGGCCTCTAAGATAATGAGGACTAGGGTTAAACTGACGCTACACCAGGTATTGTTTCTATGTAAACATACGATTAACCTACCTAATAATAAACTCATCAACCTATTCGTCTTGACGGCCCGAAATTTAATTCTAAGAAACTGGAGGAGCTTCAAACCACTTAAATTTACTGAGTTTTTGAAAGAAGTTCAGCATCAAATGGTGTTGGAGCAATACAATACAAGATCTATCAACCCAAAACAAGTCTCTAGATTTTTTAGTAAATGGAAAATATTTATTATCTCACTTCCTATAGACATACAAAACCATGTAGTGCGATACTTTAATTCTTCCCCTTGGTTTCAACAGCAAATAGATCGAGGTCGATTCCCCAGAATATGGTCATACGAGGAATAGGGGACTGGTGGGATGTATTAGCTCTCTTTATCCCTTTTTTCCCTTCCTTTTTTTTTTTTTCCCCCCTCCTTTCCTTCCCCCCTCTTCCCTCCCACTTAAAATTGATAACTTTTATCCCTCAGCACAGGTCTGGATCAATTAATTAAAAGGAAGCCATAATAAGGATCTGATATCTCCTGAGAATCAGATTATAGTGAGGGAGATATATCCAATAGATATAAGTCCGGATATAGTTAGTTTAAGGAATGATTACCCTAAGAATGATTTAAGTTAAGGTCTAGCTAGAAGATATAAATGACACATACCGAAGAACTTTAATAGCGGAGGTATCTAGACAGCAACATAACAATTTTTCACAAATATGTTAGTTATGGAACAATGTTTCTTAGTTTTGAATTAGGAGAGGAGGATACTCTCCTATTTATATTTATGTAACTAAAGATAAGGATTTTATGTTATGCTATTTTCCTTTTTCTCTTAGCTTATCTTTTTTGTTTGTTTTCTATTTAGTATGTTCATGGTCGAAACAGTTAAAGTAGCTGGAAGCTGGAAATATTGTATGCTTTAATGCTTCGTTATCTACGTAAAATTGGTGATAAGATTAAGTTACTATGTAATAGAACTGTAATGAACGGGCGCTGTGTCTCCCAAAACTGTTCTTTTTATGTATATTGAGCAATAAAATCTTTAAAAAATAAAAAAATAAAAAAATAAAAAATATATACCACTACGACAGGTTACAGATTCTTTTAAATATTTAGGGATACATATCCCGCTTAACACCGAGGATCTTTACAAACTTAATATCCCCCCAGTCTTGAAAGTAATTAAAGAAAAACTTAAGAACTGGCATAATTTGCCAATATCACTATCTGGCCGAATAGCCTTATTTAAAATGGCCCTGCTTCCGAAACTACTTTATATCCTCCAAAATACATCTATATTACTGTCAGGGAAAGACATCCGATCAGTCAACAGTGCACTTATAGAATTCGTATGGCAAGGGAAAAGAGCAAAAATATCTCTTAGGAAACTCTCAGTAACAAGAGAATACGGGGGACTGGCCCTGCCGGATTTATGGTTATATAACCTTTCTTTTCTTGCACGTATAGTCACAGATTGGATCTCTTGTAATAACTATATTCTAAATAACGAATTAGAATCCAACGTCTGTCACCCATATTGGTTATCCGCATTGATCCATCTTGACTTAAAAGAAATCCCGACAGAAATCAAAAAACTCAAAACAATTTATAACCCGCTTAAAGCTTGGCAAAAAATAACAAAGCTTCTCTCAATAAATAGCAAAGCCTCTCCATACCTGCCGATATTAGGGAACCCTAAATTTCAGGCAGGAATTCTTTCTGGTGTTTTTAAGAGATGGCAATATACTGGTTTGACTAAGGTTCATCAAATAATAGATAAAGAAAGACATTGTATTAAATCATTTCAAGAATTAAATACAGAATTTGGCCTGCCAAATAAAGATTTCTTTGCATATCTGCAACTTAGGCACCTCGCGCTTGAATTAGTTAAAGAAAAAGTCTGGAACTGGAATATAGGTAAACTTGAAGACTGGTTAATACTAACTAGAAATGGCCGTATTTCTATTACACCTTGCTACTATTTCCTAGGTACAAACAAAGGTGTATCTGTTTTAACGCAATTGACTGCAAACTGGAATATACTAACTGCTCCGAGCAATATAGAAGTAAAAACCCTCCAACTCTCTTTTAAAAAGATCACCCAAAATACACTTTCAGCTACATGGAGAGAAGCTCATGTTAAATGTCTTCATAGGGCATATTTCACCCCCGAGAAAGGCTACAAGTGCGCCAACGTAAGTTTTAGTAAATGTCCCGAATGCTCATATTTTGCAGCCAACTTCCTGCATATGATATGGCATTGCCCAAAAGTCAGGACTCTATGGCTTAAAATAGAATATTGGCTAAAAAATGTACTAAAAATAACCCCTCTTTCTTTAACATTATTTCAGATAGTATTTGGCTTAAGGGAAGAACCTGGTAAACAAAACAATGAAAAGGTTGTAATTTCTACCATATTAGCCACAAGATATCTAATTTGCAAAAAATGGAAGACCCGGTCAATCCCCTCTCTCTCTGAAGTGAAAAACTGTTTAAAAAAACAGTGCATACAGGTATACCCCGCTCATACAGCGGGTTAGGGACCGGAGCCCCGCTGTAAAGTGAAAACCGCCTTAAAGTGAAACAAGGCAGTTTTAGCTTTCTTTTCAGTGTTTAAAATCCTGAAAACATGTTTGAACTAACATATATTAGGGGTGCAATAGTTCTATGTTTAGTTTAACACTAGCACAGCAAGTATTCAATTAATATTCAATAAATACTGTACCTGTAAAATTGTGACAATTACTGTAGTAAAATTTGCCAGACTATAGCACTGAGACACAGATTGCACTGCAATGCTATAAACAGAGGGAACTAAGCATAACAAAATGGTGCCATTCACTTTTCTAGCAATCTCACAATGAGTACAGCACTGTTTCAAAATCCTTGGAGGTTGAACGTCAGCTCCACAAAGCGCTGTATTAGCGAATCGCTGTAAAGTGAAGCGCTGTAAAGTGAGGTATACCTGTATTAGAACAAAGGGACACAAACATTGACAATGAACAAGATGTTAAAAGATTTTTCAATAACTGGGCAATCTTTTTAAAAATATTTTCTCCCACAAAAATAAATCATATAATTTTTCCTTTTCAAAACACAGAAATAGTCTTGCTAGGGAACTGGTAGACAAGAACTTTTCCTCAAGAGTAAATAAGAATTCATTTTTTCTTTTTTTCTTTTTTTTTTTTTTTCTCTCACACACGTGGGGGGGGGGAGAAATGGGTGGGTTTGGAAAAATAAATAAAACCCCAAGACATTTTTCATAGATAATTACATAAGATATAACAACATTATGAATGCTAATTAATTTATCTTTAAATACTGAGGCTAAATAGATTAGACACAGAATTATTTAAACTAATGCAAGGTCACTGTTTTATTTTATTGCCTCGTAGTCTTTGTATTTTGTGTTCCTATTTCTTTTGTCTGATCTAGATGAATAATAATCGTAGTAGCTCTGACCTGCATTAACTATATTTTGGTTCTAGATATTTTCAAGGATAAATATATAAGAACGATGAAGTATAATTAATAAAGCTTCAAATTTGTATGCTATGTAAAAATTATCTTAATGTTGCTTAAATTTAGCAAGTTCATACTGATATATTGTGCTTCAATGGCCTTGTATCTCAGCCTTTATTTTTTCTGTACAAGATAGTAAATGTATGACATTTGATCTATGTAAGTTGTTTTGGTTTACAAATAAAAAGTATTAAAAAAAATGGCATGCTCTTTCTAAATCATGAAAGAAAAAATTTGGATTTCATGTCCCTTTAACTGCTACAGTATGTAGGCTACATAATTGTTGCAGATATGTTAAAAAAATGTGGCAGACATATAGCTAAAAATATAAAAATGTTAAGCAAGAAATATAAAAAAGTTGGAAGAAAGAGTATATCCCATTTTACTTTGTTTATTAACTACAAGAATGGAATAACCTAGGGATATTGTTATATGATTTACCAGTGTTTGCTACTGGCTAATTGATGGCTTAAACCATTTAAAATACTGGATGCCCACATAGGGGTAGCTAGCTTTGATGAGGTGTAGATTATTTGTATGAAAGGCATCAGATACTTTCTGTGTTGTTTTGATAACCCACATCTGCTTGAGGGGGTTTCTTACTGTGATAAAGAATCTGTATTTTTACCAATCAGCACCAGTAGTTTTATATATTCTTAGATATGTTAGTCAGTGGCCGGGACAGCTGCTCTCACAACAGTTGAGCAATAACTGTGTTTCCTGGAACCTGGTTCCAAATTGATTGAGGGATATTGGGGGTCACCATTGATACAAGGAGTTTGGTGAAGTCAACAATAAAATGAACATGAAGTTTTGATGTAAATTAATTAAACAGTGAGGATTAAGGAATCCCCCATTTAAATCAGAGCTGATTAATTAACTAACTAATAGTGGTTGTCTCAAAAGTGACTCTAGATTGAGAAACATTGTTGCAAGGGTCCTACAAGAAGGAGCCTGAAGATGAAGAACAAGTGTGTTGATAAAGATAGAAGGACCTCATTATTTTTAGGGTGTTAAGCTAATATATGATATACTTAACCAAGTATCAATTTTGAAACCAGGATTAAGTTAAGAACTATTTTTGGGCTGGGAAACTTAGGGGTGATGAGCTTGGGGTTGGATGTGATCGGTGCACCTTTAGTGCTTATTGGGTTGTTATTTATGGTGAAAGCGAACACTCAAGAGGTAGTAGCAACAAACACTGTGGGGGACTTTAAAAATGCATGGGACAAGCATAGGGCTATCCTACGAACTAGATAAGTTTATACTGTTAGGTAAGATCGGGCAGACTTGCTGGGCCTATGGCTCTTATCTGCCGTCAATATCTATGTTTCTATGTTTCTATAGGAGTAGATTACAAGGGGAGAGCAATCAATAGCACAGGCTGCATTATCTTTTGTCCCACATTGTGAAAAAGAATAAAGCACAATCTGGTAATACAAGTAAATGGTTAAATATTTTAATCAAAGCAAATGTTTTAGCACACCCTATACGTTTAACAAATAGTGCAGGTAATGCTATTAGCGTGCTCAATGTGCTCAAATGGTGAATTATGGTGAGATATCTCTGTAAAATGAGCGCTTTTTGAGACAATGAAGTAAACCTTTCTCACTTCTAGTTTACATACAAAACACATGGAGATAAAGGTTTTTAAAGTAAATCAGACAGAACATACACTTTAAAAAAAAAATTAACATGTACTTCTATTATCAAATTTGCTTTGTTCCCGTGTTATTCTAAGTTGAAGAGAGAAATTCCTAGGTAGGCATCAGGAACACTGCATGGCAGGAAGTAGAGCTGCCATCTAGTGCTTTTGCAAATGGAGAACATTCTTGCAAAACTGCCGCTATATAGTATTCCAGACGTATGCACATTCCTGAGCTTTTTTCAACAAAAGATACCAAGAATTTATTGTCATTAACAAAATATGTTGTGTACAAAATCCACCTTATAATTTTACAAGTTAACAGTATAACAAGTAAATTAGAAAGTTGCTTAAAATTGCATGCTTTATCTGTAAATATTTTGGGTTTTATGTCCCTTTAACGTCCAGTATGGTGGTGGGTAAATTCAGGGTGTTTTTTGCCCATGAGCAAAACCATTGTTATATTTGCAAACTTTTCTAGGTTTACCAAGTCCTTTAGATGTGAAATTCTATAAGTGAAAAATGTCCACTGGTCAAGTATTGAGAACATGAATTGTAATCAGAAAAACAGGACAGGCATATGTTAAGTATAGAACTGTTTTTTTTACCAAAGTGATAATGAAAAAGTCCTGGCAATAAACACTAAAGCCCCAATATTCAAAACATTGACAGACAGACAGACGGACTGCGAGCCTGGCAAACCTTACAATGTTTTGAATATCAATATATTCTTAAAAAGTGGACTGAAACTCGTTGTGCTGACGAGTGGCAATGTAGGCGACGGGGAGGGAGCTCTCTTTAGAACGAGTTTACACAAAATACACTGTGCATTTGCAAAATTAAAAAATAAAAAATCTGTGAAGTAAAACTTAACAGTATGCACAAGGGCAGATCCAGAGCCCGATATCAAGAGGGTTAATGCGTCAGATTATCATGTGGCAAAACGGCTATATATACGAGAGTGGGAAGTGACATCACCGAATGGAGGCGTGGTTTAGGGCCGTTATTGTCTATGTCGCAGTTACCAAGTTAGATGTGTTGTACAAGCTGTATACTTCTATGCTCTGCAATAAAATAGCATTGTACCTTCTATGCTGTGTCCTGCATCTCATGACATGGTGTCAGAAGTACTTGCCTGCGCTTCTGTTTCCTGATTAATGACGATGTCGAAGTTTACCCCACCTGAGCCTTTTGACTTCTCTCAGCCTGCAGCTTGGCCCACATGGCGTCAGCGGTTTCAGCGCTTCAGGATTGCTTCCAAGCTGGACAAGGAGAGTGGTGAAGTACAAGTTAATTCTCTTTTATACTCTATGGGGAAAGATGTGGAGCCAGTGTTCAATGCCTTTACTTTCTAAGAAGGGGAAGAATTTGACTTTGAAATAGTTATGGATAAACTCAGTGCCCACTTTGTGCCCAAAAGAAATGTGATTCATGAGAGGGCCTGTTTTCACAAACATGCTCAGTGTGTGGGAGAATCTGTGGAGTCATTTGTGCGCAGCCTGTATGAACTAGCTGAATTCTGTGAGTTTGGTGTTGCTAAATCAGAGACAGAATAGTCATAGGAATTGCAGATGCTGAAGTCTCACTGAAGCTACAGTTGGATGCTGATTTAACATTGGATGGGGCTATTAGGATGGCCTGCCAGAGTGAACTGGTGAAAAAACAAAGTGCTGATTTGAGGTCTGTGAGTATTGTGGGTGAAGTGCAGCAGTTCAGTAGAGCTGCTAGTGAAAGACACAATGTGAGCGGTAGACCAAGGGCAACAGATAGGCCCAGAAGCGGATGGGCGCAGCATGCTCGCTGCACGTGGTGTAACCGTACCCATGATCAGAGTGTCGTATGCCCTGCTAAAGACAAAAGATGTAGAAAATGTAACCGAATGGGCCATTTTGAAGTGGCATGTAAAACTGAATACCTTAAGGAGATCCTTTGTAGGGTCTGTTGTTGAACGATCTTCTTCAGATGAAGATTGGCGGGTTACTCTTACTGTAATGGGAGCCAAAGTTGCCTTTAGGATTGACACAGGAACAGACATCACTGTTATGTCCCTTGCAGCATTTATAAAACTGCCTCGACAGCCTTAGCTGGCGAACGTTACAACAAAAGTTCATAGTCCTGGTGGCCGCATCGATTGTGCGGGGAAATTTCTTGCCAGCTGCTAGTACAAGCAGAGGAAATTCACCATGTGGGTACATGTGATTAGAGGTCAGTGTTTTAACAACCTATTGGAGAAGGGTCTAGCTGCAGACTGGAGCTCCACTCTAGACAGGAAACATGTGACCTCCACTCAAAGCTTTTTTTTTTTTAATAAACTTTAATGTAACAAACAACCTATAGACAATCATTCTGAAAACGAAACATTTTGCAGCTTTCATTTTCTTCTTAAAGGGACAGTCAAGTATAAATAAAACTTTCATTATTCAGATAGGAATTTTAATTTTAATCGACTTTCCAATTTACTTTTATCATCAAATTTGATTTTTTTCTCTTGGTATTCTTAGTTTAAACTAAACATAGGTAGGCTCATATGCTAATTTCTAAGCCTTTGAGGGCTGCCTCTTATCACATGCTTTTTAAATCTCTTTTCAACACAAAGAGACAGAAAGTACACGTGGGCCATATAGATAACACTGTGTTCAGGCACAGAAAGTTATTTAAGATCTAGCACAATACAATGCTAAATTTAAGACAATAGATAATAAACAGTCACAGTCATGTGATCAGGGGGCTGGAAGAAGGTTCCTAGATACAAGGTAATCACAGAGGTAAAAAGTGTATTAATATAACTGTGTTGGTTATGCAAAACTGGGGAATGAGTAATAAAGGGATTATCTATCTTTTAAAACAATAACAATTCTATGGTTGACTGTCCCTTTAATGTGCACTCACAGTGGTTACCTTATAAATGACAATCAGCATAAATCACTGTGAGTGAACATTAAGAAGAACAAGAAAGTTGCAAAATCTTTTGTTTTCAGAATGATTGTCTATAGGTTGTTTGTTACATTAAAGTTGATTAAAAAAAAAAAAACTTTTAGTGGAGGTCACATGTTTCCTGTCTAGAGTCAGTGGAGGTCACATGTTTCCTGTCTAGAATGGAGCTCCAGTCTGCAGCTAGACTACTTTGACCTATTGAGCAAAAAAGCAGCCTGTGGTTTGGGCCTGGTCACCAGTGAATGAGATTTCAGAAGACATGTTTGGTGAATTGGGCCTACTGAATTGCAACCCAGTCTGAATATTACTTAAAGGTGATGCAGTCCCATACAGCATTACCACTCCTCGTAGAATTCCGTTCCCGCTCATGCCTCAAGTGGAGAAGGAACTTCTGCGTATGAAGAATATGGGAGTTATTGAAGAGGTTGTTTTTTTTTTATGTTTTTTTTTTTATATATTTTTATTGAGGTTGAAAAATAAAGACAGTACAAAATTGCTGCATATATAGCCAGCATAAAACAGATGGTAACAGTCAACAGGGTCATTGTAATACATAACATTGTGAGGTGTTCATACTATAATACTGCACATATAGCAAAGTAACATTAAATCAACCTCAGTTTTTCTTATTATGAGTGAGTAAGTATCACCTTCCTTGGAACTGATAAAGTATAGAATATAATATAAAGTATAGAATATAATATATAATATAATATAAAATAAAATAAACTCCCTTAGTTGTAAATAGAATCTATAGCGAAGCTTTCAAACTAGCACATAGAGGCACTTATGGGCTCTGTCTTGATCTCAGTGGCCTCAAAGGAGGCATCTGAGAGATGTTTTAAGATTGCAGACTTAGTTGTCAAGTAATGTTGATCAGTCCTGCTGATCTATGGAGGGTAGATAGATTCAGCACTATGGTATTATGTAAGAGTAAATACTAAGGTAGTAGTTGAGATTGCGGTATAGGCAAGAGAAACCGCATATGTAGACCTCCTAATCTAGGAGGCTCATTACATGGGGGGGAGGTGGTGATTTAATTTTGGTGGATTGCAAGGACTAAAAGATTGAACTATTATACGTCTGGAGTAGAGGTGGTTTACTAGGAAAAATTTACAGTCGATGAGCCCATGCCAATAGATATATATACCATTAGATTTTGGGACAGCAAGTTTATTACAGGACAGAATAAAGGGTAGGTTTATTTAAATAGTGCCGGGAATATTAATTCTGAGAGTTTACCTTGAAATAATAACTCTTGTAGGGCCTATTAAAAAAAGGGATACCAGTGGGCTTGTTGTGTTATATCTGTTTAAGTACTGATACTTGAAGGGTGGAGATCAAAATGTATGTAACCTCTGGATGCAATAAAAGGCTAGGGTCTCTTCTGAAAAGGTAGCGTTGCCTCAGTGTAAAAAGACAATTGTAGCCAGCACTACAACATTAAATATTATGTTCTATTTTATCAACTATTGAAGAGGTTGTTAAAGCAACTGACTGGTGTGCCCCATTGTGCCTGTTGCAAAGAAAAACGGGAAGGTATGCATCTGCGTAAAACTTGAAAAGGCTGAATGAGGCGGTAAAGAGAGAGAGATATGTGCTGCCGACACTTGAAGACATAGCTCCGAAATTGGCTGGGGCGAAGTTCTTCTCTACACTGGATGCTTTCAGCGGCTTTTGGCAGATACCCCTAGATCCAAAGTGCCGCAAACTGACTACCTTCATTACACCGGTAGGTCAGTTTTGCTTCTGCAGACTCCCCTTCGGGATATCCTCTGTTCCTGAAATCTTTCAAAGAGAGATGAGTTCTCTCCTAAGGGACCACGAGGCCACGGCAGTTGTCATGGACAACATTTTGGTGTATGGGTCTACATTGGAAGAACATGATCAGCGATTGAGCTGTGTGCTGCAGACCATTAGAGAGTCCGGGCTGAAATTAAATAAGGAGAAATGTCATTTTAGGAAGGCTGAGTTATGTTACTTTTGGCATATTATCAATGGGGATGGCATCAAGCCGGACCCTGATAAAATCCTTGCTATTGAACAGATGAAAAGTCCTGATGTACATGAGCTGAGACAAATATTGGGCCTTGTGAATTATGTGGGCAGGTTTCTTCCAGATTTATCCACAATACTACACCCTATCACAGAGTTGCTAAAGAAATATGTTGCCTGGGTCTGGGGACCTGAACAGTCTGGGGATTCCTGCTGGGGTCTGTCCCAGTGTTGGGGTTCTACGACCCTTCTAAAAATACTGTGGTTAGTGCTGATGAGAGCAGTTATGGGTTAGGGGCCACCCTCCTGAAATTGAATGAGAACAAACTACAGCCCATCGCCTACTGTTCCCGTACACTGATGGCTGCTGAGTCAAAATACGCCCAAATTGAGAAAGAGTGCCTGGCTGCAGTTTGGGCCTATGTGCGCTTCCAGCGTTACCTAGTGGGTTTAGAGAAATTTAGTCTGGAGACTGACCATAAACCTCTAGTCCCTCTAATCAACTCCTATGATATTGACAAAACACCGCTAAGATGCCAGAGACTTCTGATGAGGCTGCTCAGGTTCAACGTTCAGGCAGTGCATGTGCCGGGGAAACAACTGGTAGTGGTAGATACACTTTCCAGGCTCCCGCTGGCTGCTGCTGAAGAATCTTCAACGGAATCAGATATGAAAGTGTATGTAGATTCAGTTCTGGCATCCAAATCCATTTAATCAGGGAAGCTAGAGCAAATAAGAAAGGATACATATTTAGATACTGACCTTCCGGAGCATCGCGGAGCATCCTTCCAGCACAACGGACTAACGACGAATGACGGTTCCTTTAAATGACGTCATCCAAGATGGCGTCCCTCGAATTCCGATTGGCTGATAGGATTCTATCAGCCAATCGGAATTAAGGTAGGAAAAATCCGATTGGCTGATTTAATCAGCCAATCGGATTGAAATTCAATCCGATTGGCTGATTGGATCAGCGAATAGAATGCGAGGTCAATTCTATTGGCTGATCTAATCAGCCAATCGGATTGAAGTTCAATCCGATTGGCTGATTAAATCAACCAATCGGATTTTTCCTACCTTAATTCCGATTGGCTGATAGAATCCTATCAGCCAATCGGAATTCGAGCGACGCCATCTTGGATGACGTCATTTAAAGGAACCGTCATTCGTCATTAGTCCGTCGTGCTGGAAGGATGCTTCGCGCCGGATGTCTTCATGATGGAGCCGCTCCTCGTCGGATGGATGAAGATAGAAGATGGCGCTTGGATGAAGACTTCTGCCGGTCTGGATGTCCTCTTCTGCCCCATCGGATGAACACTTCTGTACGGATCGGATGACCACTTGTGCCCGGCTGGGTGAAGACGGCTCAAGGTAGGGTGATCTTCAATGGGGTAGTGTTAGGTTTTTTTAAGGGGGGATTGGGTGGGTTTTAGAGTAGGGGTGTGTGGGTGGTGGGTTGTAATGTTGGGGGGGTATTGTATTTTTTTTTTCAGGTAAAAGAGCCGATTACTTTGGGGCAATGCCCCGCAAAAGGCCCTTTTAAGGGCTATTTGTAATTTAGTATAGGGTAGGGCATTTTATTATTTTGGGGGGCTTTTTATTTTATTAGGGGGCTTAGATTAGGTGTAATTAGTTTAAACTTCTTGTAAAAAAACATTTTCTGTAATTAAGTGTTTGTGCTTTTGGTACTTTAGTTTAGTTTATTTAATTGTATTTAATTTTAGCTAATTGTAGTTAGTTAATTTAATTTATTTAATGATAGTGTAGTGTTAGGTGTATTTGTAACTTAGGTTAGGATTTATTTTACATGTAATTTTGTAATTATTTTAACTAGGTAGCTATTAAATAGTTATTAACTATTTAATAGCTATTGTACCTAGTTAAAATAAATACAAAGTTGCCTGTAAAATAAAAATAAATTCTAAAATAGCTACAATTTGCAGTGATGTGCACTCATAGGAGGCAGGTGAGGCAGTGCCGCACCTGCCATTTGGGGCAAAAGAAAAACAAATAGAGAATTTTATTAAAAAAAAAAAAAAAGTAAAATTTTTTTTTTTTTTTTTTTACATGTCAAACTATAATATTGCGCAATAGAGAGGCACTGGGTTCTGGTGTTTCTCTATTGCGCAATATTTTACGTGTATTTTTATATCTAGCTGCTCTGCAGCATCACCCGGTAATGATTTGCAGGAGCAGCGCGGCTGAGAAAGTTGTTATATGAGGCATCTCTAATGAAGCCTCGACTGTTCCCTGGGAGACCGGCTCATCCAATCAACACCGTTGTTGACTCCCTGGCTCTGCTTACAGTGCACTACTGACTGTCAGTCACTGTCTATGCCGGGCCCGGTGTCTACTGTGCATGCGCAAGGAAGGAGCAGCGCGGCGGCGGGAACAGCCAGTGCCACTCATTCCTGCCTGTCACATCAGCCTGAGCCAAGTAGCGAGAGTGGAGTGGAGGAGGCTGCCTGATCTATTCTAGAGAATCTAGAGAGTGACGCACCGCATATCGCAGCTGCTACCCCCTGGTCCTGCCTGACCTGTCACCTGTGACCTGAAGGAAGGAGCCGTCGTCCAAGTCAGCACACAGTCCGTCACACTGTCACACAAGTAAGTCAAAGCCATGCCATCGTGTGATAGTGTGATGATCATGCACTGCTGCTGTTATATGATATATATTTTATTGTGAGGCTTGGGGTTGTGAGTTAATACGGGACCGGGTAGTAGGTGCCCCCCCTCTGCTGCTCTGAATCTGACATGTTAAGTGCCTGTGTGACCGTGTTGGAAGGAACTTGTGACTCAGTCTGATCCTCTTCTCTGCTTATTTGCTTAGTAAATGTATTTTGTGTATGACCCGGTCAGTGTTGTACTTACAACACTGACCAGGTCATACACAAAATACATTTATTAAGCAAAACTTGCAAGTTGCTATGGTATGTTGATGTTCTCTACTTCTCTGGCAGCTTAATAAATATATTTTAATCTTGCAGCCATCTTGTGATTTAGTGCTTATTTGCTTAATAAATGTATTTTGTGTTTGACAAGGTCAGTATTGTAACTTACTAAATATATTTAAATAATAAATATATTTTAATGAGCAGCCATTTTGTGATTTTGTGCTTATTTGCTTAATAAATGTAACTTACAACACTGACCAGGTCATACACAAAATACATTTATTAAGCAAGTTGCTATGCTATGGTATGTTTGTTGAAAATCAGATCTAAATATGCTCATTAGCTACTGAGCATATTTAGATATTTTTTCCAACAAAGGATATCTGATTCTCTTTATTCTTTTGATATCCTTTGTTGAAAAGCATATCTAAATATTCTTATAGCTACTGAGCATATTTAGATATGATTTTCAACAAAGGATATCTGATTTTCTTCATTCTTTTGATATCCTTTGTTGAAAAGCATATCTAAATATGCTCAGAAGCTACTAAGCATATTTAGATATGCTTTTCAACAAAGGCTATCAAAAGAATGAAGAAAATCTGATATCCTTTGTTGAAAATCATATCTAAATATGCTCAGTAGATACTGATTGGTGGCTGCATATAGATACCTCATGCGATTGGCTCGCCCATGTGCATTGCTATTTCTTCAACAAAGGATATCTAAAGAATGAAGGCGTATCCGATTGCTAGCCACTGCCTCACCAGCCTCTGAAGTCACCGCACATCGCAATGTAATTATTAATTATATTGTAGCTGTCTTAGGGTTTATGTTATAGGTAAGTATTTAGTTTTAAATAGGAATACTTTAGTTAATAATAGTAATATTATTTAGATTTATTTAAATAATAATTAAGTTAGGGGGGTGTTAGGGTTAGACTTAGGTTTAGGGGTTAATCACTTTATTATAGAGGCAGCGACGTTAGCGGCGGCAGATTAGGGGTTAATAGATTTAATAGGCTATGTGGACTATGGCGGTTTAGGGGTTAATAATAGAATAGGTTTATTGCGGTGTGGGCTATGGCGGTTTAGGGGTTAATAATTAGGTTTATTGCATTGTGGGGGGTTGTCGGTCTAGGGGTTAATACGTTTATTATTAGGAGTGAGAGGGGGATTGCGGATATAGGGGTATACGTGTCGGGCTTATTTTTGGGAGGCGTGTTAGACAGTTACGGCAGATTTAACATTTTAGTTCATTTTCTTAGGCACCGGCAGTTTCTAAAGTGCCGTAAGTCACTGGCGACCCCAGAAATTTGTACTTACGCTTATCTCTGGACATCGCTAGTTTATCCAATTTACGGCACTTTAGGAACTGCCAGCGGGTGTATGTAATACCCCGATGTGCGAGGTGAAATTACGGGTGGAGCGGGTTCCCTCGCTTGTGCCAAAAACTACGCCGTATATCGAATCGCGCCCCTAGAGCTTAGGCTGAAATGTTAAAAAATTACAGAGATTCACATAATTTTGTGCATAGTTTAGAAACAAACACATGTGTAGTTAAAATAATTTCAACATAGTTCTTGCTTGTTAACACATTTAACTGGTGTTTGCATTAGTCTTACTGTCTACTGTCTAATGGTTTAAATTACCCTGACTACCATATATATATCCAGATGATCAAGGGATTAGAACGGAAAATTTAAATTAGTTATTTAACCCATTGATTGCCAGAAACACACATGAATTAGTGACTTAACTTGTATGTGGTGCTTTGAATTGCATTTGCCATGATGGAGATTGTACTTCCCAGCACAATGCACCCAGGTAGTATTGTGGTAGGAAAATGGTATGGGCAAAACAGGACTTTCAAATCTTGGCACCAGTACCAATTTGAATTAAAAAGTATTATTATTTTTTTTTTTTTTTTATGTTTAGAGACATTAAGGAAATTAGGATTTCTTCAGTGATGAATTAGTAGCTTTTAATTTAGTTTATCTTTTTTTCTGTCTTCATTTTTCCCCCAGATGTTTTGATCTTTTTTTTTTCATTTGGCTTATAAATATAATAATGGGCTTCAAACATGGGAAAGCGCTTACTGTTTCATGTTTATGTTTTCCTAATTTTATGTCTGAAATGTACACAAAGGCAAAATTATGAGAAGAAAAGTTTAAATCCTGAAAAATAAAGGGATTTAAAAATTTTCGCCTACATCACGAGTTTTGTCGGTAAGGCTGTGCGGTGCTAACGCTCCTATTTTTCTTACCGCTCCCTTAAGACAACGCTGGTATTACGAGTTTTCTGCAAGCCAGCGTTAGCCTCAGAAAAGTGAGCGTTGAGCAAAATTTAGCTCCACATCTCACCTCGATACCAGCGTTGCTTACGGTAGCAGTGAGCTGGTTAAACGTTCTTGTGCGCGATTTCCCCATAGGAAACAATAGGGCTGAGCAGGCTGAAAAAAAACCTGCAAAAAAGCAGCGTTCAGCTCCTAACGCAGCCCCATTGTTTCCTATAGGGAAATAAAAAATATGTCTTCATCTAACACCCTAACATGAACCCCGAGTCTAAACACCCCTAATCTTATACTTATTAACCCCTAATCTGCCGCCCCCGACATCCTCGCCACCTGCATTATACTATTAACCCCTAATCTGCCGCTCCGGACACCGCCGCAACCTACATTATAGTTATAAACCCCTAATCTGCTGCCCCCAACATCGCCGCCACCTACATTATAGTTATTAACCCTTAATCTGCCCCCCCAACGTCGCCGCAACTATATTAAATTAATTAACCCCTAATCTGCCTCTGCCAACGTCGCCGCCACTATAATAAAGTTATTAACCCCTAAACCTAAGTCTAACCCTATCCCTAACACCCCCCTAATTTAAATATAATTTAAATAAATCTAAATAAAATAAATAAATACAATTAAATAAATTATTCCTATTTAAAACTAAATGCTTACCTATAAAATAAACCATAAGATAGCTACAATATAACTAATAGTTACATTGTAGCTATCTTATGATTTATTTTTATTTTACAGACAACTTTGTATTTATTTTAACTAGGTACAATAGTTATTAAATAGTTATTAACTATTTAATAGCTACCTAGCTAAAATAAGTACAAAATTACCTGTAAAATAAATCCTAACCTAAGTTACAATTACACCTAACACTACACTATCATTAAACTAATTACCTAAACTACCTACAATTAATTACAATTAAATTCAATAAACTAAGTTACGGGGAAAAAAAACACTAAAAAATTACAAGAAGTTTAAACTAATTACACCTAATCTAAGCCCCCTAATAAAATAAAAAAAGCCCCCCAAAATAATAAAATGCCCTACCCTATACTAAATTACAAATAGCCCTTAAAAGGGCCTTTTGTGGGGCATTTCTCCAAAGTAATCAGCTCTTTTACCTGTAAAAAAAGAATACAATACCCCCCAACATTAAAACCCACCACCCACACACCCCTACTCTAAAACCCCCCCAATACCCCTTTAAAAAACTAACACTACCCCATTGAAGATTACCCTACCTTGAGCCGTCTTCACCCAGCCGGGCACAAGTGGTCATCCGATCCGTCCAGAAGTGTTCATCCGATGGGGCAGAAAAGGACATCCAGACCGGCAGAAGTCTTCATCCTATCCGGGCAGAAGAGGACATCTGGACTGGGAGAAGGCTTCATCCAAGCGGCATCTTCTATCTTCATCCATCCGACGAGGAGTGACTCCATCTTGAAGACATCCGGCACGGAGCATCCTTCAATCACGACAGACTAACGACGAATGACGGTTCCTTTAAATGACGTCATCCAAGATGGCGTCCCTCAGATTCCGATTGGCTGATAGGATTCTATCAGCCAATCGGAATTAAGGTATTGTATTCTTTTTTTACAGGTAAAAGATCTGATTACTTTGGGGCAATGCCCCTCAAAAGGCCCTTTTAAGGGCTATTTGTAATTTAGTATAGGGTAGGGCATTTTATTATTTTGGGGGGCTTTTTTATTTTATTAGGGGGCTTAGATTAGGTGTAATTAGTTTAAACTTCTTGTAATTTTTTTCTCTGTAATTTAGTGTTTGTTTTTTTTCGTAATTTAATTTATTGAATTTAATTGTAATTAATTGTAGGTAGTTTAGGTAATTAGTTTCATTATAGTGTAGTGTTAGGTGTAATTGTAACTTAGGTTAGGATTTATTTTACAGGTAATTTTGTACTTATTTTAGCTAGGTAGCTATTAAATAGTTAATAACTATTTAATAACTATTGTACCTAGTTAAAATAAATACAAAGTTGCCTGTAAAATAAAAATAAATCATAAGCTAGCTACTGTCGTGATCGCTCAACTGATCGCTCTTCTCCCTTCCGGATTTCTTCAGCGCTGTTGCGCTACACTCTGTTGCCTAGCAACTTGACTGAAGCCTTCCCTCTCCTCTGACGTCAGAATGGCTTCTTATTCCGACGTCTTCTCTCCTCCGGTGCCTGTTTGTTTTTGACTCGTTGGCTTGTGAGTATTTCTCATATTTCTGAACCTGTGCTTATTGTTATACTGAATCCTGAACCCCTATCTGACTGATCCCTTGTTACTGGACTTGGCTTGTTTGAAAACTCTATTGCCTTATCCCTGCCTGTCTGATTACACGTTGCTGGACTTTACTTGTTGGATTACTCTACTGCTTAACCCCTACCTGCCTGATTACACGTTGCTGGACATTGCTTGTTAGATTACTCTATTGCTTAACCCCTACCTGCCTGATTACACGTTGCTGGACTTTGCTTGTTGGATTACTCTACTGCTTAACCCCTACCTGCCTGATTACACGTTGCTGGACATTGCTTGTTGGATTACTCTATTGCTTAACCTCTACCTGCCTGATTACACGTTGCTGGACATTGCTTACTTGACAACTCTCTTGATTAACCCTATCTACTCGAAGTTTCTTCTCCTGACCCTGCTGTGCCATCTTCCAGTCTATCTCTGTGAGTATTTTATACTGTAGCTGTCACAGGGTCAGGTCCTGGTATATACTCACTGTGCTAGGGTGTTATTACCCTCATTCTAGCATTTGGGTCTTACTCTGGACTTTACCTACCCTGACATTACAAACAGGCCATACAACGGACCCTGGTGAGTTATCCAGAGCTGTGGCTCTACAAGGACAGCTGCTTGGCACCCACTTCGCACACCTGCAATCATTGGACTCTAAATTGGATCAAATTACTGCACTTTTGCAGAACCTCTCTCCGCCTTCACAAGTCCCTGTAACTCCTGTTGTTCCTGCGGCCAGTTCTAATCCTACATATAATCCGCCACATCCTGCTGAACAGTTAGTACCCAGAATTCCGCTACCTGATAAATATGATGGCAACCCGGATGACTGTCGAGGATTCCTTAATCAGTGCTGCCTACACTTCAGAAATAATCCTCTGATGTTTGTCTCCTCTTCCTCCAAGATAACCTTTTTGATTTCTCTTATGAAAGGTAAAGCCTTGGCTTGGGTTTCTCCATTGTTGGAAAAGGATGATCCTCTGCTTCATGATATTGACACTTTTGTATCCATATTTTCTTCCGTGTTCGATAAACCTGGAAGGTCTGCAGCTGCCGAAGCAGGACTTTTAGATTTAAGGCAGGGTTCTCTTTCTGTAGCACAATACGCTATAGAATTTCGGACTTTAGCTGCTGAAACTATGTGGAATCATGGGGCCCTGCGTGCAGCATTTCGTAAAGGTCTTTGCGATCATTTAAAAGACGAACTGGTTTATAGGGATCTTCCTGATTCTCTAGAAGAACTCATCAATTTATGTATCAAGTTAGATGCTCGTTACTCTGAGCGTCTCCATGAACGTGACCGTAACAGAAGATCCTTTATCAAATCCAATTTCCGTCCTTTGTCTCGTTCACCTAACCTTCTTGCTCAGAATTCTTCTATCTCTGAATCTAGTGAACCCATGGAGGTTGGTGCAATTAAGTTATCTGAAGCTGAACGTCTCAGAAGGCGTAATCTTGGACTATGTCTTTATTGTGGTATTAAGGGACATATGTTAAAAGATTGTCCAACCCATCCAGTAAAAGCCAGGGCTTAACTCCAGAAAGAGCGACTGAGTTAAGCCAAAAATCTTTTCCTACCCTCAATCCCAAGCTGTTTGTTCCAGTCACCTTCCGTTTTGGCAACACCAAATTCCAGGCTCAAGCACTCATTGATTCTGGAGCTGCTGGAATGTTTATGGATTCAGATTTTGTTAATTCCTTTCGGATTCCTTTGCTTTCCAAGAGCCAAGTAATTAAGGTCACTACTGTCAGTGGTCAACCTTTAGGTTCAGGAATCATTCAATATTCTACTATACCACTTCTTATGTCGGTAGGAGTACTTCATTCGGAGACCATCTGTTTTGACATCATCTCTTCTCCTCAGTTTCCTTTAATTTTGGGACTTCCATGGCTACAACTTCATGATCCGGTTTTCTCCTGGTCAAAAGGGAACTTGTTACCTGGGGATCCTCTTGTTTCCAAAAGTGTTTACAGAATACTCCCAAACCTTCTAGTACAGTTGTGGCAGTTTTGGACATTCCTGATTCTTTGCCTGTACAATATCATTCTTTTTGTGATGTCTTTTCTAAGAAGGATGCTGAAGTATTACCTCCACATCGGGACTTTGATTGTCCCATTGATTTACTACCTGGAGCACCTCTTCCTAAGGGTAAAACATACCCACTTTCTTGTTAAGAAAATGTTTCTCTCGAAGACTACATCAAGGATAATTTGGCCCGAGGTTTTATTTGCCCTTCTTCCTCTCCGGTAGGAGCAGGTTTTTTCTTTGTTGAAAAGAAAGATGGAGGTCTACGTCCTTGCATTGACTATCGTGCTCTTAATCAGATTACAATCAAGAATTGTTATCCCCTTCCTCTCATTCCTGAATTGTTTGATCGTCTCCAGGGTGCTTCCATTTTTACCAAATTGGATCTTCGTGGGGCATACAATTTGGTCAGGATTCGAAAAGGGGATGAGTGGAAAACAGCCTTCAACACAAGGTTTGGACACTATCAATATTTAGTTATGCCTTTTGGGTTATGCAATGCCCCTACAGTTTTTCAACATTTTGTTAATGAAATATTCAGAGACTATCTTAATCAATTTGTCATTATCTATCTTGATGATATTTTGATTTATTCTCGGACATTACAGGATCACGTTCATCACGTTAAACTAGTACTCCAGAGATTACGTGAAAATTCTCTATTTGCCAAGCTTGAAAAGTGCTCTTTTCATCAAGAATCTATTCATTTTTTGGGTTACATCATTTCTCCGTCTGGATTTGAGATGGATTCTGACAAACTGTCGGCTATTATAGATTGGCCTAGACCAACTTCCCTAAAATCTCTTCAGAGGTTTCTAGGATTTGCCAATTACTACCGTAAATTTATAAAAGACTTTGCTAACATATCGGCACCTCTTACTGCTCTTACTAAGAAGGGTCAGGATTGCAAACATTGGTCTGATAAAGCCTTACAGGCCTTTGAGTCTCTGAAATCTGCATTTACTTCGGCCCCCGTTCTTTGCCATCCAGTTCCGAGTCTCCAATTCATCGTTGAAGTGGATGCTACTCTGATCGCTGCCGGGGCTGTGCTTTCTCAACGAAATCCTGTCACTAGCAAAATCCTTTCTGTGGGGTTCTTCTCCAAGAAGTTTAATACTTCAGAACTGAATTATGATGTCGGTAACAAAGAATTGTTAGCGATTAAGATGGCCTTGGAAGAATGGAGACATCTGCTTGAAGGCACGGTTCAGCCATTCCTTATTCTTACGGATCATAAAAATCTTCTGTATCTTCATACTGCTAAACGCCTCAATTCACGTCAAGCTCGGTGGGCTCTGTTCTTTTCCAGATTTAATTTTGTCCTCTCTTATATTCCTGGTTCTAAGAACTGTAAAGCGGATGCTTTATCCAGACAATTTCAAACTTCTGATTCTACATTGTTGGATTCTGATCCCATTCTCCAGCCTGCTAAAGTTCTAGCTCAGTTGTCTACTTTTCCTTTTCAAGCATTACAGTCTGCTCAAGCCTCCATTCCTTCTTCCTATAACATACCTCCTGGAATCTTGTTTGTACCTGCAGAATTCCGCCTTAAACTTCTTCGTTGGGCTCATGATAATATTTTGTCAGGACATCCTGGAGTACATAATACATTATGGAGACTCAAACAACATGTCTGGTGGCCTTCTATGAACAAAGATGTCAAGGATTATGTTGCAGCCTGTAATTCCTGTACATCTAATAAACAGTCTTCTGGTTTACCTTTTGGACTCTTACAACCTCTACCGGTTCCATATTATCCCTGGTCTCATGTTTCCATGGACTTTATTACTGATCTTCCTAATTCTGCCGGAAACAAGACCATATGGGTTGTGGTAGACAGATTTTCCAAAACAGCTCATTTTGTTCCTTTACCTGGCCTACCATCTGCCCGGAAACTCGCTGAACTGTTTATACTCCATATCACCAGATTACATGGTTTTCCTTTGGACATTGTTTCTGATCGTGGAGTTCAATTTGTCTCAAGATTCTGGAAATCTCTATGCAAACAATTTGATGTTACCATATCTCTATCTACTGCCCATCATCCTTAATCCAACGGTCAAACTGAACGAGTTAACCAATCTCTTGAATCTTATCTCAGACACTATGTTAATCATCAGCATTCCAATTGGTCTCAACTTCTTCCTTTGGCAGAACTTGCTTACAATTCTCGTCTCAATTCTTCTTTACAGACTTCTCCTTTTAAGGCAGCTTATGGATTCAAGCCTAGAACTTTTCCTATGTCTTCTGGGGTTTCTGGTGTTCCTGAAGCAGATCGAACTGTGAAGAATCTCTGTAAACACTGGAAGAAGATTCGGGAAATTCTTCTCTTCTCTTCTCTAAAGTATAAGCGATTTGCTGACCGCAGATGCCGTAAGGCACCTTCATTCCGCACTGGAGACAAAGTTTGGATATCTACCAGATTCATTTGTCTTAAGCAGCCTTGTGCTAAATTGGGTCCTAAATACATAGGACCGTTTAGAATTGTTTCCAAGGTTTGTTCTACTGCTTACAAGGTGTCTTTACCAGACAACCTGAAGATTCATCCTGTATTTCATGTGTCTCTTCTTAAACCGGCAGTCTCTAATCGGTTTTCCACCAGAAAGAAAGCTCCCTCTCCGTTTCTTGTGGATGGTACTTCAGAATTCGAGATCAGTCAAATTCTTGATTCCAGATTACGAGGTAACCGTTTATACTATTTGGTTCATTGGAAGGGCTACCCCATTACTGAACGTTACTGGGAACCTGCTTCTCATATCCGCGCCTCTGCCCTGATCAAACAGTTCCACGTTCGGAATCCTTCGAAGCCTGCTCGTGTTCCTCGGAGGGGTCCTTGAGGAGGGGGCACTGTCGCGATCGCTCAACTGATCGCTCTTCTCCCTTCCGGATTTCTTCAGCGCTGTTGCGCTACACTCTGTTGCCTAGCAACTTGACTGAAGCCTTCCCTCTCCTCTGACGTCAGAATGGCTTCTTATTCCGGCGTCTTCTCTCCTCCGGTGCCTGTTTGTTTTTCACTCGTTGGCTTGTGAGTATTTCTCATATTTCTGAACCTGTGCTTATTGTTATACTGAATCCTGAACCCCTATCTGACTGATCCCTTGTTACTGGACTTGGCTTGTTTGAAAACTCTATTGCCTTATCCCTGCCTGTCTGATTACACATTGCTGGACTTTACTTGTTGGATTACTCTACTGCTTAACCCCTACCTGCCTGATTACATGTTGCTGGACATTGCTTGTTAGATTACTCTATTGCTTAACCCCTACCTGCCTGATTACACGTTGCTGGACTTTGCTTGTTGGATTACTCTACTGCTTAACCCCTACCTGCCTGATTACACGTTGCTGGACATTGCTTGTTGGATTACTCTATTGCTTAACCTCTACCTGCCTGATTACACGTTGCTGGACATTGCTTACTTGACAACTCTCTTGATTAACCCTATCTACTCGAAGTTTCTTCTCCTGACCCTGCTGTGCCATCTTCCAGTCTATCTCTGTGAGTATTTTATACTGTAGCTGTCGCAGGGTCAGGTCCTGGTATATACTCACTGTGCTAGGGTGTTATTACCCTCATTCTAGCATTTGGGTCTTACTCTGGACTTTACCTATCCTGACAGCTACAATGTAACTATTAGTTATATTGTAGCTATTTTAGGGTTTATTTTATAGGTAAGTATTTAGTTTTAAATAGGAATAATGTATTTAATTGTAGTTATTTTATTTAGATGTATTTAAATTATATTTAAGTTAGGGGGGTTAGGGTTAGGTTTATACTTAGGTTTAGGGGTTAATACCTTTAATATAGTAGCGGCGACGTTGGGGATGGCAGATTAGGGGTTAATAAATGTAAGTAGGTTTCTGCGATGTTAGTGCAGGCAGATTAGGGGTTAATACAATTTAACTAGTGTTTGTGAGGCCAGAGTGCGGCAGTTTAGGGGTTAATACATTTATTAAAGTGGCTGCGATGTCCGGTCAGCAGATTAAGGGTTAATAATTGTAGACAGGTGGCAGCGACGTTGGGGGCGGCAGATTAGGGGTTAATAAATATAATGTAGGTGTCGGCGATGTTAGGGGCAGCAGATTAGGGGTTCATAGGTATAATGTAGGTGGCGGCAATGTCCGGTTGGCAGATTAGGGGTTAAAATAATTTATTATAGTGTTTGCGATGTGGGGGGGCCTCGGTTTAGAGGTTAATAGGTAGTTTATAGGTGTTAGTGTACTTTTTAGCACTTTAGTTAAGAGCTTTATTTTCCGGCGTTAGACCATAAAACTCTTAACTACTGACTTTTAAATGCGGTAGGAGTCTTGGAGGTAGAGGCTGTACCGCTCACTTCTTCCAAGACTCGTAATACCAGCATTAGGCAAATCCCATTAAAAAGATAGGATACGCAATTGATGTAAGGGGATTTGCGGTAGCCCCAAGTCGCGGAATAAAATTGAGTGGTAAACCTGTACCTGCCTGACTCGTAATACCAGCGGGCGTTAAAAAGCAGCGTTGGGACCTCTCAACGCTGCTTTTTAAGGCTAACACCAAACTCGTGATCTAGCCATTTGAGAGGTAAGTTATACTTATTTTTTTATATTTTTTTATTTTAAATATCACTATCTTGTTATTTATTATTATGACTTAATATTATTATAATAATTTCATATATTTTATTATTATTACAATAGCTACGGGAGAGTATATATCATTATATATTATTATTATTATATTTTATTGTTAATAAAATAGGTATAGCGGGTATGGGAAGGAGAGGACAATAAAGGGCCATAAAACCACAAATAATTCTGATTACTCAGTTATTCCATGATTCAGAGTGTAAAAGTAAAAAAAAACTCCACATTAATTCTATTATCAAATTTACTGTATTTCATTCTCTTGGTATGGTTTGCTGAAAAGAGGAAGGACCATGCATATGTCTGGAACCATATAGGACAGCAGTTTTATACCTATGATATACATTTACAAGAACAATATGTGGTAGCAATGTTTCCTGTCATGCACTGCTTCAGAAATGTGCATGCAACCTAAGTATCTCTTCAACAAGAAATTAAAATTGAGAATTTGATAATATAAGTAAATTGAAAACTTTTTTAAAAAAATTGTTTGCTCTGAATCACCAAAGAAAGATTTTATGGTTCATGGGTAAAGATTACATAGAATAACATTAAAAACTTAAATTAATACAAGTTAAGGTATTTGCCTTACAAAGGATATATTATAATGAATAAAAAAGAGAAACGGAAAAATAATACCATGGTTTGCAAATGTAGTCCAGAAGTTTTTAATTAACATTATGCAATAAAAAAAAGTATCTGAGTCAGAATTCACTAGAAAATTATTTCCAGACATCTATGCCACCAGATTATTTATACAGTTGGACAGTGATATCATCTTTTTCATGACAAAATTGTATTTTACTTCTTATAATTGTTGTTGAAGTGACCATGGTTTGGTTCCATAAAAATGCTATTGCCATTGTGATAGCTAGTCCATGGCTTGTTCAAGAGATCATTGCAGGAACAAAAAAGGAACCTGCAACAGAAGAAGTCAATTGCAGCATTTACTCTCATAATATAGACATCTTTGAGCATGACCACCAATCAGTAAAGGCTGATAAATGTTTAATTTGGTGGGAAATAAAAAAATTGCACCTTTCCAAGACTCTCTCCACTGATCTGCATTTATATTTTTCACTGGAACATTTATTTGAACGTCAGATAATCACTACAGTACACCAAAGGAAACATTGTGTATTATCTCATAAGATATATATAAACAACATATTTATTTTATGTGTGTATGTGTGTGTAATTATCAATGAATACAACTTACCCATCTCAGATCTTCTGTGTTCATAGCCTGACCCTCTGCATTCTGGGTTTCATCCACAACAAATGATTGAAACGGCAAGAAATAACCTACTCATTGGTATAACTAAAGGTTATTTCTCAGTACTTATTCTGCTTGACCTCTGTGCTGCTTTTGACTATATAGATCATCCCATTTTGTTTCAAATTCTTTACTTCCCCAATCTATGTGACAGTGCCCTATAGGAGTTTAAGTTTAATATATATATTTCTATTCAGTATTTCTTTTTCTGTTTCCACTTCCTTCTCTATTCCAGCATCAGGTGACATTCCAAATGGAGTAAGTCTTGGAGTCACTGCTCTTCTTAGTTTACTTTTTATCTCCTAACCTCTTCTCTTCTATACAGAATCATATCATTGACATGATTCTTAAAATGCATAATAACTGTCAAAGACTGAGCTTTATTTGATTTTATCTTCCAAATGCTATTTCAATACCTGACATCATCCTAACCATTGCTAGCTGCACCATCAGGCCAATGCCTCATATTCTCTTTTCTGTCAAATCTTTGCATTTTTACATGTAGAGCCTTGTTTGTCATTATCTGCCCACTACAAAACAACACATCTACCTACATATCTCACCTTGGGGCTGAATTATAAAGCTCCATAACTTGTCCGCTTGCTCTTAGGCGGCTGACAGAAATCAACCCGATCGAATACGATCGGGTTGGTTAAGACTCCCTGCTAGTGGCCGATTGGTCGCGAATCTGCAGGGGGCGGTATGGCACAAGCAGTTCTGGTGAACTGCTTGTGCAATGATAAATGCCGACAGTGTATGCTGTCTGCATTTATCGATGAGCAGCAGACATGATATTCTACATCGTATCATGTCTGCTCGCACTTTGATAAATATGCCCCCTTGTCTCCAAATAATCTTCCATCTGGCCTTGTCCATCTGCTTCTTACATACGTCTCCCCTATGATCACATCTCAAATCCACAAGCAGGACTTCTACAATTCTGCTGCAGTTCTATAGACCTCTTTCTACTTCTCTGCCTAAACATACCACCTGCATTAGAAGAGTGATCCGGAGACGAATTGTACACTTCGGACTCCACAGCGGTTGCGTCAGAACTGACGTTATCACCAGGGGCTGAAGACTGGGAGTATGGCGTTGGTGACGGGCGCAACAAGCATTTCGTAGAGGAAAGCGACAGTTCTGAAGGGCACAAGGATTATAAGGCTGAGAAAAGTGACAGTCCTGAAGGGTGAGTCCCCTGATTGATATAGGGTTGTACTGCACTTGTCCTCCTCACTTTCACACACACAGACCGTATAGAGAATTAAGTACACTTCTGGTCTATCCAGACACCCACCCATCAATTCGCAACTGTAAGTGCCCCATTTCACTCCTCTTTTCCTCATATATGGGTTGTTCTTTATCCTACGGGTTGTATATTGTGGTGTCATATTGGAGCATCTGGTGAGTTCCATTGAAGACCCAAACAGGGAATTGAGAGAAGAAGAGTTTTATAAGACAAGACTATGGCAGAAGAACTACAAGTGTCTGCTATACCCAGCAGTATGAACACTGATAATCTGACTACCTTACCCTCACAGTACTATTTTTCAATGAGGAATATACAAGATTTGGACACACAAACTAAAGATTATCAAGACATCTTTCTGACCGATTAAAGCCAATTGACAATTTGAAAATTAAACAACTTATGCTCAAAGAGAACAAAATAAAACTGGATGAATGGACATTGGAAAAATACCTTAATTTGAAAATGATTCCAAGAGGACTACGAATAAATACATTTACAACCTTTGAGGTTGATGATATGACATTTAAAGAGGAATGGAACCAGGTTTTAGATGAATGTTCCTTTCGTTTAATGCCTTTGCTTTTAAAGAGAGACTCCAACTAGAGATTAGGCATAAAATAACTAGCCTACAAAATCAGTTAAATGTACATCAACAAGAGCCAGAATATAGTGTATTTGATAAGATACTGTATAATACAAGTGAAAAATCAGTGGAAGACATTATTTCAGTAAAACATAGCAAATATCTTAGAGACTGGACCGACTATCAGACAAATACAGAAAGGTCCTTCAACTTTAGTAACAACAATAGATTTAGCCGTAGGGGGCACAGAAATTGATCAAACAGCAGACATGTGACCTTCTGTGATACTGAAGCAGAATCTGCTGAAGACACTGCTGAGGAGATGGCTGTTGGTACAGACATACCATCTCATCACGGTGTATCTGTGGGTCCTGCTCCACCAACCAATAAAACTTTGCAAAAATCAAGATAAACAGATTGATGGTCCAAGATTCACAAATCCAGCACATATGGAAACACTAGATAACCAATCAAGGACCACAGACCTATACCAATCGGTACCAATTAAGAGCCGCCAGGGGCAGAGAGAAATACACACACTAGTAATCAATTTATCTACCTCTCCTCTCACCCCAATAGAGAAAAGAGTGTTAAACTATGGATTACATGTTGTGCCTAGCTCTAGGTTCAACCTCTTTGAGACACTGTTGGATGTCAACAGATTAATAAGAAATGTTACTTTAAAGAAACATTTTAGCAACAAAAGAAGAGAGCTTGAAACAGCACCAGACACAACTTTAAGTATGAGAGATGCACAGGAGTCACCACCTCAGGAACATCATCTGACTTTTACTGACATATGCACTGTAGAAACACTCAGGGATTTACAATCTGAACAAAATATAGTCCCCTTTGAAACAACAGATAGACATGTGGGTTTCAAGAATAAATCCAATTTCTACCTCATACAATCCAGAGGAAACATCCTAGAATTGTTTCATTCTAGGGTAGAAAAAGAACTGATATTATTATATGATCAAAGCAAAGCTAAACCTAAAAAGTTTAACCTAAACCGACAAGAATGGAAAGCATTAAAAGGATTAGAGGCCAGGAAAGATATAATTATTAAAAAATTGGATAAGGGTGGTAGCATAGTGGTGTGGGATATCCTATAGACTATGAAAAAGAAGCACTCTGACAATTGACAGATACCACTGACTATGAGAAATTAAGTTCTAATCCAGTGAGACTTTTTCAAACACAACTAAACCATTTATTACACGAAGGATTGACTGAAGGATATATAGATAGACAAACCTATGACTATTTATTTAATTTGTACCCAAGGACACCCATATTCCAAGTGTTCCACAAAGTGCATAAGAGCACTGAAAATGTGAAGGGAAGGCCCATAATATCGGGCATAGGCTCCCTTTTGGAGCCTGTATCTGAATGGATAGACTTCATATTGCAACCCATAGTTCTAAACCTCTCCAGCTATTTAAGTGATTCCAAACACTTAATTCAGATATTAGAAAAAACAGTCTGGACAGAGGAATCAAGCTGGCTCACTATAGATGTAGTCTCTCTGTATAGTACCATACCCCACAAAAAGGACTGCAGGCCATTAGATATTTTTTTGACGAGAGAGGGACTTATAATTATGACTCCCAAAATTATGTATTGAATATTATTGAATATCTCCTGACACACAATTATTTTAGCTACAATGGGACTTTTTACCTCCAAAGAAGTGGGACAGCTATGGGGGCCAAATTTGCCCCCTCTAACGCCTCTAACACCTATACATGGGTTGGTGGGAGCTGTCCTATATTTTTGGAAAGAACAATATCTTTTATACCCACATAGCACAATATAAACATTTCATTGACTATCTTATTTTTGTGTGGACAGGAGAAAAAAAGGTCATGCTAAATTTTGTACAATATTTGAACAATAATGATCTGAATCTGAAGTTCACTTATGAGACTAACACACAAACGATAAACTACTTGGACCTCACACTAGATGTGGATAGAGAACATAAGGGGAAAATTTCCACCTCCACCTATAGAAAACCAATCTCTAGAAATGCACTGCTTCTCGCAAAAAGCGAACATCCAAAACAAATTCAGTGCTATAGAAAAGGGACAATTTATGAGGATGAAAATGAATTGTTCAGATGAACAAAGCTATTCACGTGAAGAAGCAGCTTTAGAAAAACAATTAAAAAACAGAGGTTGAATTCTGGTGGGTGGCGTTTCAAGATGGTCGCAAGTCTGAGAGGCTCTGCTTAAACATCAAGATTTCATCCTTATTCCAGGATAAATCCATTGCCATCCTACTTCCCCTTAACAGATTTTGCTGTTTGAGCTCTGTAAAGGATCAAGAATACAGGGAGTGCAGAATTATTAGGCAAATGAGTATTTTGACCACATCATCCCCTTTATGCATGTTGTCTTACTCCAAGCTGTATAGGCTCGAAAGCCTACTACCAATTAAGCATATTAGGTGATGTGCATCTCTGTAATGGGGTGTGGAAGGGGTCTGGAAGGGGTGTGGTCTAATGACATCAACACCCTATATCAGGTGTGCATAATTATTAGGCAACTTCCTTTCCTTTGGCAAAATGGGTCAAAAGAAGGACTTGACAGGCTCAGAAAAGTCAAAAATAGTGAGATATCTTGCAGAGGGATGCAGCACTCTTAAAATTGCAAAGCTTCTGAAGCGTGATCATCGAACAATCAAGCGTTTCATTCAAAATAGTCAACAGGGTCGCAAGAAGCGTGTGGAAAAACCAAGTCGCAAAATAACTGCCCATGAACTGAGAAAAGTCAAGCGTGCAGCTGCCAAGATGCCACTTGCCACCAGTTTGGCCATATTTCAGAGCTGCAACATCACTGGAGTGCCCAAAAGCACAAGGTGTGCAATACTCAGAGACATGGCCAAGGTAAGAAAGGCTGAAAGACGACCACCACTGAACAAGACACACAAGCTGAAACGTCAAGACTGGGCCAAGAAATATCTCAAGACTGATTTTTCTAAGGTTTTATGGACTGATGAAATGAGAGTGAGTCTTGATGGGCCAGATGGATGGGCCCGTGGCTGGATTGGTAAAGGGCAGAGAGCTCCAGTCCGACTCAGACGCCAGCAAGGTGGAGTACTGGTTTGGGCTGGTTTCATCAAAGATGAGCTTGTGGGGCCTTTTCGGGTTGAGGATGGAGTCAAGCTCAATTCCCAGTCCTACTGCCAGTTTCTGGAAGACACCTTCTTCAAGCAGTGGTACAGGAAGAAGTCTGCATCCTTCAAGAAAAACATGATTTTCATGCAGGACAATGCTCCATCACACACGTCCAAGTACTCCACAGCGTGGCTGGCAAGAAAGGGTATAAAAGAAGAAAATCTAATGACATGGCCTCCTTGTTCACCTGATCTGAACCCCATTGAGAACCTGTGGTCCATCATCAAATGTGAGATTTACAAGGAGTGAAAACAGTACACCTCTCTGAACAGTGTCTGGGAGGCTGTGGTTGCTGCTGCACGCAATGCTGATGGTGAACAGATCAAAACACTGACAGAATTCATGGATGGCAGGCTTTTGAGTGTCCTTGCAAAGAAAGGTGGCTATATTGGTCACTGATTTGTTTTTGTTTTGTTTTTGAATGTCAGAAATGTATATTTGTGAATGTTGAGATGTTATATTGGTTTCACTGGTAAAAATAAATAATTGAAATGGGTATATATTTGCTTTTTTGTTAAGTTGCCTAATAATTATGCACAGTAATAGTCACCTGCACACACAGATATCCCCCTAAAATAACTAAAACTAAAAACAAACTAAAAACTACTTCCAAAACTATTCAGCTTTGATATTAATTAGTTTTTTGGGTTTATTGAGAACATGGTTGTTGTTCAATAATAAAATTAATCCTCAAAAATACAACTTGCCTAATAATTCTGCACTCCCTGTATAACACCTCTTGGCCCCCGGGGCGATAGAAAGTTACAAAGACGGAGAGAGAAGTATCGATTACTACACGCTATACAAAGCATAGATGGGGATAGGAACAAGAAAGGATATCTTCCCTACTGAAACAGAACCCAGGAACAAAGACATGCTAACTTCTCTAAAAGACTTATTTCTACCGGCGCTAGACAAACTGGAATCAGCATTGAACGAATTACTGGCCGAAACTCGAGCTGAGAATACCTTACGCTCTCCCTTAAAATGGCGCCAACTCCCAGCAGAGTCAATCCGTGACAATAACTGCATGATTCCTGAGAAGCATCGGATAGAGCAGGAGGGGAGATCACAAGAGCGACAGATGTGCATGCAGCTACAGATTCCAACTTTAATAGATCACTGCTTCACAGCAAGCATCAGAGGAAAAAAAACCATCACAGCTATTAAAGATACAAAGCTGATCGCCAAAACTACTGGTAATGCATCTACGCTGCAGCGGGACTCAGGCACTTACTCTTCGGCCCACCAGTTCCTGAACAACACAATCCCCCATTCTGTATACTAACAGCATAGCAAAATATCACTCAGAGTATTGCGATTGCTGGCGACTCAACCATTGCATGAATCTGATACAGAGCGATTTACAGAAGCCGACAGCCTCAACTCACAGAAGGAGGACAATTTACGATGTATTCGCAGCACAGGGGGACTCCTGCTGCGGGATCTGCTTTCCTCATTGCAAGCGCCCTCAAGATTCTCGAGACCGCACGCTAACATAAACTTACTAGGAGCTGGATCTGCACCGGGACACAGGAGAGGCATTGGCTGAGTTATGATGTCTGCAACAGAAAAGAGTCTGCTGCTTTCCTTATTTTTGCCGATATTGTGGAATGCTTATGTTTTCTAACCGGTCTGTAAACCTAACACACCATGCCAAGCAGGCTAACTAAGATATTGTAGAGTATCTGTTAATTAATCGGTCTGTAAAGCTATCATACCACACCTAACATACTAGCATAAGGGTTTTGCCACCGCTGTTTTAGATAGAACCAAATGTGTAATCTATGTTCTATTGTATTGTGTTCCTCTATCTCTGTTAATCTACCACACAAATAGAGGGCCACATCTTTTATTAACATATAGCTTATGTCTCATTATTTAATGACATGCAAGTCACCTATATATGGAACATAAATTACTGGCATTGCGACTGGCAATGTACTTGCACCACTGCCTAATTGTTTAATGCAACCTACTTAATATAATGTAAATATTCTCACTATGGTTCCTACATAATACATTCTTTACACTGCAAAGTGATGGGTGCAAAAACAATTTCCAAATATTGGTTATTTCTCGAATATTATCATCTGAAAAACCGGCATAAGTGAGAAACTTTGCTGCACAGATCATTAGTTTCAAATCTAGAACAGATCTTATAATAATGTGATATTGGGTTTAATTTATCACAACTCAGCAACACTGATTTTTTTTTTTTTATTCTTTTATTTAGGATTTTCAAAAAGGTACAACTAATAGTAACTGCCTAGTTACAAGTGGCACATAGTCATACCCAGACTGACATAGAACTGCATTTACAGAGTATACCAAAATGAATGAATAATATAGAGAGTAACATGGCATAAGCTTATGAATCCTCCATTTTACAATAGTAAACTCTCCACAGGTCACTAGAGATCGCTTTTGAGCCCAAGACAAACATAAACGTCAGCGAGGAGAGCTGAGAAAATATAAAGAGAGCAATGATATAGGTGTGTGTTATATTGTTAATAGCTTTCATAAGTGACTAAATATCCGGCCTCATGAGGGCCCTTTGCAATAGATCAAACTGGCATATTGAGTTAGTCAAATCAAAGACCCTATGGTGTCTAATTACACCAAGGGGTTATAAGCTTAACAGCGGGTAAACACCGCTCATTGCTGAGCTATGGGGGGGGGGGGGACGGAGAGGAGAATGTTGAGAGCCAAAGGGAGTTGACAGAATTAATAGTCTATCTTGAGGTGGTATTGCATCTCTTAAGCTATAATAGTACAGAGGGTGAGGGGTGGGCTAAGTATAAAAGGGTACTGTAAGTTATGAGGTGGTAGGGGTATTATTATACAATGGGACCAGTAAAAAAAGAAGCCTCGTACCTCTAGGAGGTCCAGCCCCTAAACATAGCAGAGTGCTGGTGATGGGTTTTTGACATAAAAAACACTGAAGTGTATTAGCCCTAAAAATAGGTAAACTCTCATCAAACCAGAGATACTATAACACAAAGTGAGGAACTTAAATAAAAGATAAAATTTGGGATGACGTTTACTATTATGATGAGTACTAGCATATTCAAGGCATCTCTTCTAAGGTATATTATGGCCATCATTTAACAAAATATATGATTATGTTTGTGCTTGTAAAGAAAGCATTTTGCTGAATATCTGACGGAGCCATCCTCTTATAACCAATTTTGGTGTAATGTATATTAATCATATAATTTATTGGAAGGAGCAGGTAGGGCCAATGAACGTGTATGGTGGTTACTACAGGATCTCACCCCTCCTCGCCGGCTGAGGAGGAGAGACAATATACATTTCTATTTTGAATGAAGAGGCATCAAAGAGCATCATGCCTATACACAATTTTGGCCTACCTTCATCTATAGAAACGAAAATGCAAAACAATCTAATAGAGGATTTAGGATCTATACAATAAAATCAGGTTTCAAATACAACCTAAGCCAACATTATAAGGAGTTTAGAATGGTGCATCAAAGTATACTATAGATAGATCAAATATTATCCTGAAACTGACTTGCGAGTTTCACAATACTACTGTAAACTAGCTTTCTCTGCAGTATGAAAAAAAACCTTCAGGATGAGAGAACTAGCTAGATTTAGAAGGTGTTAGTGTAGAATATATTGGTCTTATAAAGAGAACTCAGGCTATGATGAGACCCTATAAGCTAAGTTGCCGCTGTGGTCGCCCATCCGACTACTGATTTATTTAACCAGTACTATGTATGTTTGGATAGAATCACAATTACATTGTTAGATGTTAATGGCAACAGTAGTACAATTAGCCACATAAAGGCCTATTTATCAAGCCGTCAATTATGCTGCATTCGCCGGCACCGATACGCTCGCCTAACATCGCGGACGCGGACCTGAATAAGATCTCCATATTTATAAAAAAAGCCGGCAAAAAGCCGCACACCAAGTACGGGACGATGAGCAGCGGACTGTTATTAACTAGCAGTCATCGATCTCGCTGCTATTCGGCTTTTTACCAACTTTATTTATACCCTGTCACTAAACACCGCCACTATACTAAAATGTTTAACCCCTATCCTGCCGCTCCCGGACCCCGCCGCAACTTTGTTAAAGCTATTAACCCCTATCCCGCCGCTCCCGGACCCCACCGCAACTAAATAAATGTATTACCCCTATCCTGCCGCTCCTGGAGCCCACCACCATTAAATAAATGTATTAACCCCTAAACCACCAGCCCCCCACATTGCCATAAACTAAATTAAGCTATTTACCCCTAAACCTAACAACCCGCTAACTTTACATTAAAATTAAAAATTACCTCATCCCTATCTTATAATAAATTTAAACTTACCTTTAGAATTAAAATAAACTATATTAAACTATTAATTAGCCTATACTAACTATTATACTAAAATGACATTAAACTATATTAAACATAATACAGGAATCAATTTAAAAACAGCGACCAGACAACATTATGTGTAGCTCTACCCTCAGTCATGTACTGCAGGAAACCGGGGGGGGGGGGGGGTGCTGGATAGTATAATATTGGGAGACATGGGCTCCTTGCATCCGCTCAATAGTGTAAAGGTCTAACTATTTTTAGAAATTGAATTATCCTATCAGAGCTATGGGGTCAAGATAGGGCAACGACTGTCCACCGTTAACAGGTACTAGGGCAGTTTGGCTATGGACAGACATACTCTAATATAGTAGCGTACATAGACAAACAATGTCTAATAGTATATGACCAAGCGTAAAATTATAAAGTTGGCAAAAAGGAGGCTTCACTCATTTCTCTGGAGTAATACATTGCGAGGAGAGAGTAGTAGGGCACGCACTAAACACATATAGGGTATCACTAGTAATCACATTAACAGATAACAACTAATAAGTTGATGGGTATCTTATACAGAAACATACAGGGAAACACAAGACACATTGTCAGGAACAAGTTCAATGTTTTCATAAGGTGTGGTGCCAGAAAAAAAAAACGTGGAACAAGATAAATGAGCCCTAACTAACTTAATACTGGTCAAGGAGGCTAACACAGAATGGCTATTTACCAAAAAAAGCCAGTCTCAGAGTAGGACCAGTACTACTAGTTCCAATTATTTAATCTATCACACACCAAATCTTATTGCGACGCAGTGTGTGACAAACCTCTGATGATAGCCAGTTTCTTCCAGCACTACAGCAATGAGAAGTAAATACATTTGTCATAGGTAGCCATGTGTCTATTGGGCCAAAATAGCACCCAGAGAATCTCACCACTCTCCGCTTCAAAGTATGAAGTGCACTCATATTCCGGGCATTACTGGAACCTCCATCATCACCCAGGATAACAGCCGCATCTGCCCAGGAGTAGGTTAAGGGCAAGTTCATATTTGAGTTGCTCCAGTCTGCAGAGGGGGAAGAGAAGGTTATGGCTGAGGTAAGTGAGACACTACCGGTAGGCTTGAGGATCCGGATGAGGTGCTCAGCGCTGCGATCAGTTTGAAGGTCTGTGGAACCTGCAAGCCCCACCCGAGTCTCCACCGTAGAAGTTAGAGTAGTGGAAGGCGGATTGTGCAGATCAGGAAACTTTATGGTTGCCTTCCCTTGTTCACCAATGTGTCCGCCTGCCCACACGGCATGGACCATGGCGAGAGGCGCGGGCCTCACAGAGGCCCCGAGCAAGATGCGGTCAGGCTCATCTTCTCCCTCCAGTAAGGTTATGTGAGGATGTGTTTCCCACCTCTGGTCTATAGGATCGCCACTCATCTCCTCTGTAGTTTCCTGCACCACAACTTCCATATGTGCGTATTTCACAGTTCGCCTTAAGCTGTCGAAGTTTCTGCTCATCTTACGCTGCAGATTCCTCAGTAGATTATATACAGTGATAGTATCTTCCACCATACTGAGGATCACTGTTGGTATATAGGTAGGTCTGAAATGCAGCAATAGAATGGAAGGCCTTCAGTAACCCCGGTTGCCTAGTGGGGGGGGGTTGAAAAGTATTCAGATAAAAGGCTCCGCCAGCAGGAATAATGATACAGGGTGTATGAAATCTCACCACCTCCTTTAAAATGATAAGGAACAAGCTGGTAGATTTAGTTGATTAACTTTACATTCAAAAACACTATTTTTGTGTAGTTTAATGCAGGAGCTCTTTGATAGTGCCTCCTAAAGCTTTGGCTGTTGGCTCACGCCACCCCCCCCCCCCCCACTGATTTTATTTTATACCCATTGTATTACTCATCAATATTTTGCAGACTCCCTCAGCTACAGTTCCTATTATTGCTGCCTTTTAACCCATCTTGTAAGGTGCGTTGATGTATCTTTGGTTGGTTCTATGTGTAGTTTTTAGTTGTTATTGTTATAGTTGTATATGTTTGTTTTAGTTAGTTTAAAAAAAATATATGAGAAAATCAATGTAATAAGAAGATATGCGAAGTCTACATCTTTAATTGATGATGGTGATTTAACCAACTCTACTGTATCAGTCTTATCTGGATTGAGAGCTAAAATGCTATATATTTCTTCCGCAAGATATAAGTACAAACATTATATCAAGGATATAACAGAGCCCTCATTGAGATTACCATGACACATGTGGTTGCAATGCTGACTTGCTGAAACTGTATTTTGTAATTATTGCTTTGATTATGTTGGCATTATTTACTTGCTATATTCATGCTCTCAATCTGTATGTTTAATTTTCTCAATAAAAAGAATAAAAAAAAAAAAAAACAGGTTATTCACATAGGATAATTAAGGGGGCTAAGACCTAGGTGACAAAGATGGAAAGACAAAGTCTTATACAAGATAAGGAGGTGAAAAGGCTCCCAGAGAAAAATAATCAAAAAACTATTTTTATTTTCCACACAGTACTCCTCAGAGTATAAAGAGATTTGTAACATAATAAGTAGTAATCTCCCAATGCTCACTGCAGATGACAGCCTGAGACAACTTACAAGTAAAGGGTGACATTTTTCTTAATGCAGAGGTAGAACAATAGGGAACATGGTCTCACCTACTTTACAACAACAGATCACCCCAAAATCCTCATGGCTAGAAGCAAAAGGTACTTATAAATGTAGCTATAGTGCTTGCAAAGCCTGTAAACATGCTAGACAAGGTAAATTTCCATACAAAGGTGACAGGAGAAACTATAGAAATCAAGACCTGTGTAAACTGCAGGACTACAAATGTAATCTACCTCATAACCTGTGAAGAGTGCAATTTAGAATATGTCGGAAAAACCACAAGGGAGGCCAGAGTAAGGATCAGAGAACACCTGTCAAATATCACATCTATACAGGAAGACAATCATCTCACTAGACAAAAAAGTGAGACCAAACTGACTCCACTAGCGAGACATTTCATAGAATGTCATAATAGAAACACAGCACCCCTGTCTTGGAATATAATTGAACAGGTCAAAGTAAACCCTAGAGGTGGTAATGTTGAAGAAATAATAAATAGCAAATTTGACCTGATCAATTATTGGAGATAAAATATATAAATACAATAAACCTGTACATTAACCCCTAAGTGAGGTGTTAGGACTGCATAAGGAGTGGAAATTATAGTATACTAATACTAAAGCCTGTGCACACGGGCCATTTTTTGTAGTACAGCGGTCCCACCCCTTGCTCTCTCTCTTCCACCTCTCTTTTGCTCTCTCCTCTTCTCTTTTGCTCTCTCTCGCTCTCCCCCTCTCTTTTGAGCTCTCTCTCCCCTCTCTTTTGTGCTTTCCCGCTTTCTTTTGCTCTCTCTCCCCCTCTCTTTTGCTCTCTTTCTCTCTCCCCCTCTCTTTGCTCTCTCTCTCTACCCTCTCTTTGCTCTCTCTCTCTCCCCTCTCTTTTGCTCTCTCCCCCTCTCTTTTGCTCTCTCTCCCCCCTCTTTTGCTTTCTCTCTCCCTTCTATTTTGCTCTCTTTCCCCCCTCTTTTTTGCTCTCTCTCCCCTCTCTTTTTTGCTCTCTCTCCCCCTCTCTTTTGCTCTCTCTCCCCCTCTCTTTTGCTCTCTCTCCTTCCTCTATTGCTCCCCCCTCTCTTTTGATCTCTCTCCTCCCTTGTTTGCTCTCTCCCTTTTTCTTTTGCTCTCTCTTCTCTCTTTTGCTCTCTCTCGCTCTCCCCCTCTCTTTTGCGTTCTCTCTCTCCACCCCTCTTTGCACTCTCTCCCCTCTCTTTTGTGCTCTCCCTCTTTCTTTTGCTCTCTCCCCTCTCTATTGCTCCCCCCTTCTCTTTTGATCTCTCTCTCCCCCTTCATTTTCTCTCTCCCTCTTTCTTTTGCTCTCTCTCCCCCTCTCTTTTGCTCTCTCTCCTCTCTCCTCTATTGTGCTCTCTCTCCCCCTATCTTTTGCTCTCTCTCCCTCTTCCTTTTGCTCTCTCTCTCCCTCTCTTTTGCTCTCTCTACCCTCTCTCTTTTGCTCTTTCTCCTCCTCTCTTTTGCTCTCTCCCCCTCACTTTTGCTCTCTCCCCCTTCCTTTTTGCTCTCACTCCCCTCTCTTTTGCTCTCTCTCTCTCTCCCTCTCTTTTTTGCTCTCTCTCCCCCTCTCATTTTGCTCTCTCTCCTCCCTCTTTTGCTCTATCCCCTCTCTTTTACTCTCTATCCCCTCTCTTCTTTGCTCTCCCCTCTCTCCTTTGCTCTCTCTCCCCCTCTCCTTTGCTCTCTCTCCCCTCTCTTCTTTGCTCTCTCTCCCCTCTCTTCTTTGCTCTCTCTCCCCTCTCTTCTTTGCTCTCTCTCCCCTCTCTCTTTTGCTCTCTCTCCCCTCTCTCTTTTGCTCTCTCTCCCCTCTCTCTTTTGCTCTCTCTCCCCCCCTCTTTTGCTCTCTCTCCCCCTCTCTTTTGCTCTCCCCCCCCCCTCTCTTTTGCTCTCCCCTCTCTCCTTTGCTCTCCCCTCTCTCCTTTGCTCTCTCTTCCCCCTCTCCTTTGCTCTCTCTCCCCCTCTCCTTTGCTCTCTCTCCTCCTCTCATTTGCTCTCTCTCCCCCCTCTCCTTTGCTCTCTCCCCCTCTCCTTTGCTCTCTCTCTCCCCCTCTCTCTATTGCTCTCTCTCCCCACTCTCATTTGTTCTCTCTCCCCTCTCTCTTTTGCTCTCTCTCCCCAATCTCATTTGCTCTCTCTCCCCTCTCTCTTTTGCTCTCTCTCCCCACTCTCATTTGCTCTCTCTCCCCTCTCTCTTTTGCTCTCTCTCCCCTCTCTCTTTTGCTCTCTCTCTCCCCTCTCTTTTGCTCTCTCTCCCCTCTCTCTTTTGCTCTCTCTCCCCTCTCTCTTTTGCTCTCCCTCTGCCCTCTCTTTTGCTCTCCCTCTGCCCTCTCTTTTGCTCTCCCCTCTCTCCTTTGCTCTCTCTCCCCCCTCTCTTTTGCTCTCCCCTCTCTCTTTTGCTCTCTTTCACCCCTCTTTTTTGCTCTCTCTCCCTCCTCTATTTTGCTCTCTCCCCTCTCTTGTGCTCTCTCTCCCCTTTCTTTTGCTTTCTCTCCCCTCTCTTTTTGCTCTCTCTCCTCCCTATTTTGCTCTATCCCCTCTCTTTTACTCTCTATCCCCTCTCTCCTTTGCTCTCCCCTCTCTCCTTTGCTCTCTCTCCCCCCCTCTCCTTTGCTCTCTCTCCCCTCTCTCCTTTGCTCTCTCTCCCCTCTCTCATTTGCTCTCTCTCCCCTCTCTCTTTTGCTCTCTCTCCCCTCTCTCTTTTGCTCTCTCTCCCCTCTCTCTTTTGCTCTCTCTCCCCCCTCTCTTTTGCTCTCCCCCCCCTCTCTTTTGCTCTCTCCCCCCTCTCTTTTGCTCTCCCCTCTCTCCTTTGCTCGCTCTCCCCTCTCTCCTTTGCTCTCTCTCCCCCCTCTCCTTTGCTCTCTCTCCCCCTCTCCTTTGCTCTCTCTCCTCCTCTCATTTGCTCTCTCTCCCCCTCTCCTTTGCTCTCTCCCCCCTCTCCTTTGCTCTCTCTCTCCCCCTCTCTCTTTTGCTCTCTCTCCCCACTCTCTTTTGCTCTCTCTCCCCTCTCTCTTTTGCTCTCTCTCTCTCCTCTCTTTTGCTCTCTCTCCCCTCTCTCTTTTGCTCTCTTTCCCCTCTCTCTTATCTCTCTTTTGCTCTCCCCTCTCTCCTTTGCTCTCTCTCCCCCTCTCCTTTGCTCTCTCTCCCCCCTCTCTTTTGCTCTCCCCTCTCTCCTTTCCTCTCTTTCACCCCTCTTTTTTGCTCTCTCCCCTCTCTTGTGCTCTCTCTCCCCTTTCTTTTGCTTTCTCTCCCCTCTCTTTAACTCTCTCTCCCCCCTCTCTTTTGCTCTCTCTCGCCCCCCTCTCTTTCTCTATCCCCCCTCTATTTTGCTCTATCTCTCCCCCCTCTTTTTTGCTCTCAAGCCACACTCACTCCCAGTCGGCCATGTCCATTCCTGATTGACCACGCCCACTCCTGTGTCGACCACACCCGGCCACGCCCCCGTCGCAACACTCCCATCGGTCACGCCCCCTCACCAAGCCCGCTCCGCATGACCACGACCACACAACAGCCGATCTGATGTTGATGTCTGAAGTTGATCCTAAAGGCCAGGTATGTTTGTCTTAGCACAGTCTCTACTGCGCATGACTGCATCTGACAAACATACCTGGCCTTTTATTATATAGGATAGGGGTCTATTTGACATAGACATACCATTATCTTAAAATCTACGTTTATTTCCGTCCTGTGCACTAAAAATCCTTTTAATATCCCTTTTAAGGTAGAATCTATGAAGCAAAATCGAAACATGTGTATAAATGTTCTTTTCTGATACATGCTTTTTGATACTTCTTTTTAGCTATCTTCATTATACTATACAATAAACATGTACGATTTGCTTCACAGTGTTTAAAATTCCATTTTGATAAAACATTGCTGTGAAAAAAAGCAATGTTTCAATAAATAATGTGAATATTTTTTCACTTAAGAAAATACCTTAAAGGAGCAGCTATGTTAGACTGCAGTAAAAGAAAATTAAATCCTACTAAACAAAAAAGTAAATATTAAACACATAAGAAACATGACCTCTATCTACAGCAAAACATCAAAATATGATATAAAATTCTTTATTACTCTGCTGGGCAGTAACGTGCAGTGACGTCAGAGACTGGTGAGGCAGTGGCTAGGATACGCCTTCATTCTTTAGATATCCTTTGTTGAAGAAATAGCAATGCACATGGGTGAGCCAATCACATGAGGTATCTATGTGCAGCCACCAATCAGCAGCTACTGAGCATATTTAGATATGATTTTCAACAAAGGATATCAAAAGAATGAAGAAAATTAGAGATTAGATGTAAATTGGAAAGTTATTTAAATTTGCATATGGGTTTCATATGGGTTTCATGTCCCTTTAAATGGTGTCTTGGAAAACTGGTAAACTTAGTAAACATCTGATTTTAGTCTAAAAGGATTGTAACAGAAACTCTTGCCAGATAACACAATGCTTGCTCTGATTATGAGATCTAGAAATCCATGCCCATTAAAATATTTTAAAACATACTTTTTACTTTAATGCTGCAAATTATGCCTTTAGATTCTTTCATTATTCAGTAAATATAAAAATGTCTTGATCCAGTGGCGGCTTGTGAAATTTAAAGATGGTGGGGCGCTTGACCCCACCCCTTTAAAAATAGCCACACCATCAGATGACACTACCAATTCATTAATTAAATAAATAAAAGGTAGACAGAAACACAGAAAAGCACAATCATACACAGAGGGTTAGAGAGAGAAAGAGAGAGACACAATCACACACAGAGGGTTAGAGAGAAAGAGAGAGAGAGAGACACAATCACACACAGAGGGTTAGAGAGAGAGAAAGAGAGAGAGACACACAATCACACACAGAGGGTTAGAGAGAGAGAGAAAGAGAGACACAATCACACACAGAGGGTTAGAGAGAGAGAAAGAGAGAGAGAGAGACACAATCACACACAGAGGGTTAGAGAGAGAGAAATAAAGAGAGAGACACACAATCACACACAGAGGGATAGAGAAAGAGAGAGACACAATCACATACAGAGGGTTAAAGAAAGAGAGACACAATCACACACAGAGGGTTAGAGAGAGAGAAAGAGAGACACAATCACACACAGAGGGTTAGAGAGAGAAATAAATAGAGAGAGACACAATCATACACAGAGGGTTAGAGAGAGAGAGAGAGAGAGAGAAAGAGAGAGACACAATCATACACAGAGGGTTAGAGAGAGAGAGAGAGAGAGAGAGAGAGAGAGAGAGAGAAAGAGAGAGACACAATCATACACAGAGGGTTAGAGAGAGAAAAAGAGAGACATAATCACACACAGAGGGTTAGAGAGAGAAAGAGAGAGAGAGACACAATCACACACAGAAGGTTAGAGAGAGAGAAAGAAAGAGAGAGAGACACAATCACACACAGAGGGTTAGAGAGAGAGAGCGAAAGAGAGAGACACAATCACACACAGAGGGTTAGAGAGACACAATCACACACAGAGGGTTAGAGAGAAAGAAAGAGAGACACACAATCATACACAGAGGGTTAGAGAGAGAGAGAAAGAGAGAGACACAATCACACACAGAGGGTTAGAGAGAGAGAAAGAGAGAGAGACACAATCACACACAGAGGGTTAGAGAGAGAAAGAGAGAGACACAATCACGCACAGAGGGTTAGAAACAGAGAAAGAGAGAGAGACACAATCATACACAGAGGGTTAGAGAGAGACACACAATAACACACAGAGGGTTATAGAGAGAGAAAGAGAGAGAGAGAGAGACACAATCACACACAGAGGGTTAGAGAGAGACACACAATCACACACAGAGGGTTAGAGAGAGAAAGAGAGAGAGAGAGACACAATCACACACAGAGGGTTAGAGAGAGACACACGATCACACACAGAGGGTTAGAGAGAGAGAAAGAGAGAAAGAGAGAGACACAATCACACAGAGAGGGTTAGAGAGAGACACACAATCACACACAGAGGGTTAGAGAGAGAGAAAGAGAGACACAATCACACACAGAGGGTTAGAGAGAGACACACAATCACACACAGAGGGTTAGAGAGAGAGAAAGAGAGAGAGAGAGACAATCACACACAGAGGGTTAGAGAGAGACACACAATCACACACAGAGGGTTAGAGAGAGAGAGAGAGAGACACACACACAATCACACACAGAGGGTTAGAGAGAGAGACACACAATCACACACAGAGGGTTAGAGAGAGAGAAAGAGAGAGAGAGAGACACACAATCACACACAGAGGGTTAGAGAGAGACACACAATCACACACAGAGGGTTAGAGAGAGACACAATCACACACAGAGGGTTAGAGAGAGACACACAATCACACACAGAGGGTTAGAGAGAGAGAAAGAGAGAGAGAGACACAATCACACACAGAGGGTTAGAGAGACACATAAGGGATCAGAGAGTCAGAGGGGGGAGGAAGAGAGACAGAGAGAGAAAGAGACCATGGGGGAGAACAACACATAAGGAGAGAGATGGATAGAGAGAGATAGACACACACACAATGGGGGGGGGGGAGAGGGACCACTGCATTTTAAGTAATAAAACAGCAGAGCTACAAAGAGTTCAGAAAATGAGACTATACATTAGTGTGAAGTACAGAGGCAAGCTGCTAAGTTAGTGGGTGTAAAGTTTGAGTAAACAAAATACAAAAACGATCCTTTGCTGTAAAAGAGTAAAAAAACACTAAACTACATTCATTAAATTATCATTTTCACTAACAGAATCCCTTTCAGTAAAAACTTTAATAAGATGTGGCTGAAACACTGCTCTCTCTGCCTCTCTTCCTGCTCTGTATAAGGATTCAGGAAGTGACAGTGGTACATTCAACTGCACTTAGAGGGGAAGAACAGAACTCTCTTTTTCACTTTAGCAAAGCTAGCAGGTTCACAGGACAACAACAAAATATATGAAAGTTGTTTTTTTCCGTTTTTGTTTTGTTTTATATGATTTAACATCCAGCCCCAACCCTAAGTTCCACTTACTAATGCCTCTCACTGGATTGGTTCAGCCCAAATAGGACTGCCTCAAATACGCAGTTAATGGGTCATGCAATGATCTTAACCACTTTCATCCAGTAGGTGGCGCAGAATGTTGTGTAATGATGGGCAGACCTGCTTGTGCCTCTCCATTGCACAACATATAGCTGTGGAAAAAAAAAATGCTGGGGAAAAAAAAAATATATATATATTTTTTAAAGCCAATAAAAAAATATATATTTTTGCCCATATGAGAGGTGAAGCACTGCCTCACCTGCCTCTAGTGACTGCACATCACTGCTGGGTCCCTTGTAAAATATTTGTAAACATATGTAAATATACATTGATACAGCATCAGTGAACATATAGATTAGATACATCAAATACTCTAAGGTGATGAGTTTGAGTAAGTTATTAAGCAATATATCAGGTGCACGCATTTATTTTAATTGCACACAGGATATTTAAGATTAGAGGGAGAGGAGTAGTTCAGTGTCTATGAATATGGCTCATGGAGCTGAAACGCGTTAGACAGTTAGTCTAAGTGCTATCCTGTTTTTTTGTCACTATCTCACTGTAAAGCTGTTTTTAATGGAATCGAAATAAAGTTGTTATACATTTTAATGAAATGCTACGCTTGGGACATCCTTCCTTTTTTGAACCTAATGGACTATAGATATATATATATATATATAGAATAGAATGTGTGCACTCTACTCTTGTTATAAATATAAACGTCACAGTGCATGCAGTCATAAACCATCAATTATAATATAAAATATTTAAGAAGAGTCATAACTAAAAATAATAGTTATGAAAAAGAATGACAAGGCAGCACTCAAATTGCAATGAAAACAAGTGGTTTATTTTGCTCTATCCCCATACGTCAGGGACATCAATTAAACCCCTAAACCAATGTGTGTAATAAAAAGAGTAACAAACATTACCAGGCCTGGTTATATGAACAGTTCCTATCACATAAAAATTATATATAATATATATATATATATATATATATATAGCGAAAGCTTAACTGTTGTCAGGTATCATAACCACTATACCTTTAAGACCCAGTGCAGACTCACTCCTTTCCCTATTTAAGGCTCCTCCTTATGATATCTCATTGCTTAGTATTGCAGTAATCTTTCCTAGATCCTCTGTGAACCTATGCCATCCTGTGAACGCTGTTCACAAACCTCTGAACTCCTGAGAAACTTAACATTGAAACTCCTATCTCTGTTGTCTTGTATTATTTTAAGGCAACTTATCGTTTTTCCTGTGTTCTACATTTAAAGTTGAGAGGACTCTGCTTTATCTCTCTGCCGCACTCCGGTTCCAGCTACCGCTCTCCTTGCCTGCCAGCTCACAGCAGTGTTCTACGGGAACGCGGTGACGTCATCCGCCAGCTTCACATTACCGCTGATAGCAGCAGCTCCTATTCTCTGCTCACTTCCTCAGCTTGTGGCGAGTTTTGCTTCGCGCTCCTGCTTGGTAAGCACTGCTCTAGTTTGATCCTCTGAGCTACCGCAGAACATTGTATCTTTGCCTTACTCTCCTAAAAAGAAATCTAAACTTATATGAGTGCCAATATTATTTGTTCTGATCCTCTCACTTTCATAAGTTTTTCTCAGTGTGTGGCAGCCATATTTTGTTTTCTCTTGCAAGAGTCTGAATATTATAAACATTACACTGCATACAACTCTTATATCAGGATTGTTTTCAACTACCCCTGCTGCTTTATTTTTTCCTTCCACAGTGTCAACCCTGACACATGTGGCAGCCATAGGGGAAATGTGGGAAACTGCACCTGTATATTAAAATTGTATTGTGTGATTACTGAGTAATACATTGTTGCGCAGGATCACCATGTGTATCCCATACTATTCACTAATACAATACACCCTATTTAATAGTGTCATATCCTAGCAGTTGTGGTTCTAAAGCACCTGATGTTACATTCTTATTTAAGCTCTTTAAATTTCAGTTCCCTTGACATACTCTTGACATAATACTAAGCCCATTAACATGGACCCAGCTGGGATGAATACACATATTCAGAACCTCACTCAGAGGGTTGATCTGCTTACAGAGGCCTTGAATACCCTCAAAGTGGAGAATGATACTATGAAAACTTACATCCGGGATGTTGTGGATAAAAGGGTCCCCTTACTGGAGCCCCAGGTTAGTACTCCAGAGAAATTTAATGGTGATCGCTCTCAATATAGGGATTTTAAGAATGCCTGTTTGCTCATGTTTTCTTTGAAACCCCATACCTATCCAAATGATAGAGCTAGAGTATTAACTGTTATTTCCTATTTGAGGGGTGACCCACGCACCTGGGCTAACTCCTATTTTGAGAGTAACGATGAGATTCTTAATTCATTAGAAAATTTCTTTACTGCCATGGGTACCCTATACGAAGATCCATACAAACAGCTCACCGCAGAAAACGCTATGAGAAACTTAAAACAGAAGAAAAGAATAGTCGAAGACTATATTACAGACTTTAAAAAATGGGCCAAAGACTCACAGTGGAACAACCTGTCTCTGAGAAATCAGTTTAGGTTGGGCCTATCAGATGGCATAAAAGATGAGCTCTCTCGCACTGACTTACCCCAAACCCTAGAAGAATTGATGTCTCTCAGTATTACCATCGACAGGCGTCTTAGAGAGAGACAACAGGAACGCTCCTACCATGATAGCTATCCTAAAAAACAAAACATAACTGCTGTGAGTAAATCTTCTTCCGAACCTATGGATATAGGTTTCATTAAAGGCCCCCTTTCCTCTGAGGAGAAGATCAGGCGTAGGGCTAACAACTTATGTTTATATTGTGCCTGCGACAGTCACACTGTTAGAGATTGCCCATCCTTGCAGAAACAGAACAAGGGTAAGACTATCATTCAACCTTTTTGTTGTACCACTCAGCTCTTACCTGATCCATACTTACACTTGTCTCTTCTCTTGCAGTGGGACTCCCATCGGGTCAACACTACCGCGATCATTGATTCGGGAGCAACAGCTTCCTATATTGATAGTGTATTTACTCAAAAAAATAAAATACCTGTAGTCAAAAAGAAGTCTCCTGTCTTATTAAGAGGTATTGACGGTACTCCTATCCCCACTGGTCCCGTCGAATATCAGACTATCCCTTTACTTATCACCTCCACCGGCCATCATAGGGAATATTTTACTTTTGATATCATTCCCTCTCCTATTGCACCTATTGTTTTAGGTATAAATTGGCTTTGTACTCATAACCCCCAAATAGATTGGAACTCACTTACCCTTGATTTCAATTCAAAGTTTTGTCTGTCTACTTGTTTCCCTACAACTGTTCTTCATACATCTGCACTTCCTGAGGATCCTCAGATCCCTGCTGTTTACCAGGACTTTGCAGATGTTTTCAGTAAGGCAGAGTCTGAAAATTTACCACCCCATAGAAAATATGATTGCCCTATAGAGATCATTCCAGGGTCTGAAATCCCTACAGGGCATATCTATCCTCTATCCAATCCAGAACTCTTACATTTAAAGACTTACCTAGACGAAAACCTTAAGAAGGGTTTTATTCGCCCCTCTACCTCTCCAGCTAGTGCGGGAATTTTCTTCGTGAAAAATAAGGATGGTACTCTTAGACCCATTATCGATTATCATCAACTTAACAAGGTTACTATAAAAAACCGTTACCCCTTACCCCTTATTCCTGAGTTAATAGAGAGGTAAGAGGGCGCAAAATTCTTTACCAAACTGGATTTGAGGGGTGCCTATAACCTCATCCGTATAAGAGCTGGCGATGAGTGGCTGACGGCATTTCGAACCCGATATGGTTTGTTCGAATATGTCGTCATGCCTTTTGGGCTCTGTAACGCGCCCGCAACTTTTCAGCACCTCATCAATGATATCTTTAGAGATATTTTAGATATTTTCATTGTTATATATCTTGACGATATTTTAATTTACTCCAAAACATTTGAAGAACATATCTCTCATGTTAGACAAGTACTTTCTAGACTAAGAGGTAACCACTTATATGCCAAGGCAGAAAAATGCCTTTTCAATACACAGTCTATATCCTTTCTCGGTTATGAGATTACTCCCAAAGGTATCTGTATGGAAAACAAAAAGGTTGAAGCAGTCTTAAACTGGCCCATACCAAAAAACGTACGTCAGGTTCAATCTTTTATGGGTTTTGCGAATTTTTATCGCAAGTTTATCAAAAACTTCTCTAAGATATCTCTACCTCTCACTACGCTGACAAAAGCAAATACATCGTTTAAGTGGACCCCACAAGCACAACACGCTTTTGATTTACTTAAACAGATGTTCACTTCAGCTCCCATACTCCGTTTCCCTGATCCTAATTTACAGTTTGTACTGGAGGTAGACGCTTCCAACCATGCTATTGGAGCTGTTCTCTCACAGAGAGAGAGTTTGAAAAAACCCCTTCATCCTGTCGCCTTTTATTCTAGAACTCTGAACTCTGCAGAACAAAATTACCCTATTGGTGATAAAGAACTTTTAGCTATAAAACTGTCTTTAGAACATTGGCGACACCTTCTTGAAGGCACTTCAGTGCCAACACTCATTTATACGGATCACAGAAACCTCCAGTATTTAAAATCCACTAGAACACTCTCGGCCAGACAGGTTCGCTGGAATCTTTTTTTTTCACGCTTCAATTTTCTGATAACCTACAGACCAGCAACAAAAAACCAAAAGGCCGATGCCCTTTCGAGAATTGGAGGCCATCCCAGTTCTCCATCAACCCTTCGCTCAGTGATTCCAGAAAACAATTTCATCTCTTTTACAACAGATATGACACCCTTACTTAAAAAGGAACAAACTTTGGATTCCACAAAACCATTACAACTTCTACAAAAGAACTCTCAAGGTCTGTATACTCATGACACAAAATTGTATGTCCCTCCTACTCTCAGACCTTCATTTCTCCGATCTATTCATGACAGCTTTTTAGCTGGTCATCCAGGTTTGCGCAAAACGCAGGAATTGGCAAATAGGACCCACTGGTGGCCAACCATCTCTGCCGATGTCAGAAATTATGTAAGCTCTTGTACAACCTGTTCTGTTTCCAAGAGGGATAAACATTCCCCTTATGGTCTCCTTTTACCTTTACCAACTCCAAAGAAACCTTGGGCTGAAATTGCCCTAGATTTCATCGTGGATTTACCTCTATCATCAAAAAACAATACTATATTAGTGGTTGTCGATCTATTCACGAAGATGTCTCATTTTATTGCTTTCCCCAAACTTCCTACTGCTCTAGAGACAGTTCACTTACTCATTGAACATGTTATTAAACTACATGGCTTACCCATATCTATACTGAGTGACAGAGGAACTCAATTCTCTAGTAAACTTTGGCACCAATTCTGCAAGACTTTCTCAGTTGAAAGAAAACTGACAACTGCCTATCACCCCCAATGCAATGGACAGACCGAGAGATGTAATCAATGGTTAGAACAATTCCTAAGATTATATTGTTCCAACAACCAAAATTCTTGGTCTGATTACCTCCCCTATGCAGAGTTTTGTTACAACAATACTATCCATTCCACCACTGGTATCACACCATTCTTTGCAAATTACGGCTTTCACCCAAACTTCCATTTATTTCAAAACTCTGCCACGTCATCCCCCACTATATATGAGTTGTCTGACAACATATCAGCTAACTTCAAAACTATTGAATCTGCTATAAACAGCGCAAAAGAAGTATACAAACGGTATTATGACCGCCGTAGACGTCCTCCTCCTCAGTATAAGGAAGGTGACCTGGTTTGGCTCTCCACCAAACATTTACGTCTCAATACTCCTTCAAAAAAGATGTCTCCTCTATACATCGGTCCATACCCAGTATTACGTACCATAAATGCTAATGCAATACGTCTCAAATTACCATCTACCCTCAAAATTCATCCAACGTTCCACGTCTCACTTATCAAGCCCTACAGAGAAGTTAGAGACCCCATTACTTCGGTAGTGCAACCACCAGTTACTATAGACCCTACTGTGGAGTACGAGGTACACACTATTTTGGATTCACGAATTAGACGTGGTCACCTAGAATACCTCATTCATTGGAAAGGATACTCGCACGATGAGGATTCCTGGGAACCAGCTTGCAACATTTCGGCTCCACGTTTAATTACACTTTTCCATCAGCGACATCCAGATCGCCCGAAGCTTTGAGCCCCGGAGTGGCTCCTTGAAGGGGGGATTCTGTCAGGTATCCTAACCACTATACCTTTAAGACCCAGTGCAGACTCACTCCTTTCCCTATTTAAGGCTCCTCCTTATGATATCTCATTGCTTAGTATTGCAGTAATCTTTCCTAGATCCTCTGTGAACCTATGCCATCCTGTGAACGCTGTTCACAAACCTCTGAACTCCTGAGAAACTTAACATTGAAACTCCTATCTCTGTTGTCTTGTATTATTTTAAGGCAACTTATCGTTTTTCCTGTGTTCTACATTTAAAGTTGAGAGGACTCTGCTTTATCTCTCTGCCGCACTCCGGTTCCAGCTACCGCTCTCCTTGCCTGCCAGCTCACAGCAGTGTTCTACGGGAACGCGGTGACGTCATCCGCCAGCTTCACATTACCGCTGATAGCAGCAGCTCCTATTCTCTGCTCACTTCCTCAGCTTGTGGCGAGTTTTGCTTCGCGCTCCTGCTTGGTAAGCACTGCTCTAGTTTGATCCTCTGAGCTACCGCAGAACATTGTATCTTTGCCTTACTCTCCTAAAAAGAAATCTAAACTTATATGAGTGCCAATATTATTTGTTCTGATCCTCTCACTTTCATAAGTTTTTCTCAGTGTGTGGCAGCCATATTTTGTTTTCTCTTGCAAGAGTCTGAATATTATAAACATTACACTGCATACAACTCTTATATCAGGATTGTTTTCAACTACCCCTGCTGCTTTATTTTTTCCTTCCACAGTGTCAACCCTGACACATGTGGCAGCCATAGGGGAAATGTGGGAAACTGCACCTGTATATTAAAATTGTATTGTGTGATTACTGAGTAATACATTGTTGCGCAGGATCACCATGTGTATCCCATACTATTCACTAATACAATACACCCTATTTAATAGTGTCATATCCTAGCAGTTGTGGTTCTAAAGCACCTGATGTTACATTCTTATTTAAGCTCTTTAAATTTCAGTTCCCTTGACATACTCTTGACAACTGTATGCTAACACGCTCTCCTAAATACAAAATCATTCATGTGAAGGATACATATTGCAACAAATATTGACCATTTGACATAAAGAAACAAATGTCCAGAACAACAGAGCACTTAGTGTGAATCACACGCTCTGTATTAAATGGATAAGTCGCAAAAAGAAAGTTCCAGCGTTACTGAATTAAAGCCAGCCGAACAAAGCAAAAATAGCAGCCTCAACACAATGCGCGGTATAGCTCCAGTATTATTCCTTAATAGTTACCAGCTGATCCGTCACGTAAAGCTGCACTCGCTTCACAGCGGACTTCAGCACCTCCACAAAAAAGCGAATGTATGTAATCCTCTTTACGATTATCACCTCTTTACACTTGCAGAGCCGGAACTTCTAAGACCAAGGCTGCTAGTATGTATGCTGGTCAATGAAACGATTCCTCACCTCAGTAACACAGTAATCCATAACCTACTGCCAGGTAAGTTTTACTCCACTTCAAAAGTTGCCGCTTCTCAGAACGTCAGGCATGACGCGTTTCGCCCCTCCCCTTTGTGGGCTGACCTCAGGGCTTCATCGGATGCTTGTACACGGCAAATACAATCTTTATATAGCTTGGTTACTTATTTGCATATTAAATTGGTGATAGTTATAATATCAACATGGCAAACTGCTTTGAAAATTCTAAAAACACAATTCCACACATACAATTTTCACAAAGCGATTACATCCTTGCGCAAAATAGTTAGGGGTACCTATCTTTGGAAATGGCAATCTAGCTTTCATCAACCACAATCCTACACAAAACAGATATTTTAACACCTTATTGACTAGGGAAGACTGATGCACAATACCATTGCTGCTGAATTAAGCTTCAGTAAAAACGAATAGTAAATAATCCACTACCCCTAAGGAAAAAGATACTATAGGAAACATGAGAAATCAATTTTTTCATTTAGGCCATTTGGAGCCAGTGTATCTAAACGATAAATCCAGCGGGATTCATTTTTAAGTAACATATTATCAACATCACCACCACGGCGATGCTGTTTGATATGTTGTATCCGTCACCTTCACGATAGTGAAATCTGAGTTATGATACAATTCAAAGTGTCTGGCCACCGGACTGTCCTTCACCTTATTCTTGATATCATTCCTATGCTCCCTCACTCGCTCTTTCAGGTACCTTTTAGTTTTTCCTATATAATATAGGGGACATGAACAGTGCAAGAGGTAAATGACACCTGCAGTGTTACAGGTAATCCATTGTTTGATATTATATTGTTTACCTGTTGAAGTTGCAAATTTGCTTGTTTTCTGTATGAACCTGAAATTGTGGTTGATGAAAGCTAGATTGCCATTTCCAAAGATAGGTACCCCTAACTATTTTGCGCAAGGATGTAATCGCTTTGTGAAAATTGTATGTGTGGAATTGTGTTTTTAGAATTTTCAAAGCAGTTTGCCGTGTTGATATTATAACTATCACCAATTTAATATGCAAATAAGTAACCAAGCTATATAAAGATTGTATTTGCCGTGTACAAGCATCCGATGAAGCCCTGAGGTCAGCCCACAAAGGGGAGGGGCAAAACGCGTCATGCCTGACGTTCTGAGAAGCGGCAACTTTTGAAGTGGAGTAAAACTTACCTGGCAGTAGGTTATGGATTACCGTGTTACTGAGGAATCGTTTCATTGACCAGCATTCATAGTAGCAGCCTTGGTTTTAGAAGTTCCGGCTCTGCAAGTGTAAAGAGGTGATAATCGTAAAGAGGATTACATACATTTGCCTTTTTGTGGAGGTGCCGAAGTCTACTGTGAAGTGAGTGCAGCTTTACGTGACGGATCAGCTGGTAACTATTAAGGAATAATACTGGAACTATACCGCGCATTGTGGTGAGGCTGCTATTTTTGCTTTGTTCGGCTGGCTTTAATTCAGTAACGCTGGAACTTTCTTTTTGCGACTTATCCATTTAATACAGAGCGTGTGATTTACACTAAGTGTTCTGTTGTTCTGGACATTTGTTTCTTTATGTCAAATGGTCAATATTTGTTGCAATATGTATCCTTCACATGAATGATTTTGTATTTAGGAGAGCGTGTTATTATACAGTTAAGCTTTCGCTATACATATATATATAATTTTTATGTGATAGGAATTGTTCATATAACCAGGCCTGGTAATGTTTGTTACTCTTTTTATTACACACATTGGTTTAGGGGTTTAATTGATGTCCCTGACGTATGGGGATAGAGCAAAATAAACCACTTGTTTTCATTGCAAGTGCTGCCTTGTCATTCTTTTTCATAACTATTATTTTTAGTTATGACTCTTCTTAAATATTTTATATTATAACTAATGGACTATAGGCCTCGATATCTTGCCCTGTCAGACCCTAAGTTTTAAATGCTTAAATTTTTTTCTTAAAAACATATACTCTAACATCTATATTTTACAATGTAATCTTCTCATCCTTTTCTATTTACTAATCTCTAACTAGACCGTAGGCTCTCTTGGGAGCACAGTTCTCTAACCCACTATTTCATTCAGGGATTTTGTTACATGTAGATTGTATTTCTTGTATCCTTTTTGGTATAATAGAGACCAATACAATTTATAATAGAATAATACTAGATGATTTTGAAATTTCTGAAAGTTAAACCTATAGATAAAAAAAGGAAGGACCAGTGGGTTTTATTATATAAGCTGATGTACATTTTTTAATTTTTGGGGGGATTCTTCCTTTGCCTCAGCCCATTTGTTGTGATGTTTAGATAATGGACGAATTGCTGTGTTTGATCCTGGCTAGTTCACTGGACTCTGGTATTGCCTTACCCCTATTTGTACTTTGCTGATGGACTGTCTTTATGGTATATGACCTGGGCCTGCTACTGGATTTCCTTAAAGCTATATCCCTTGCTGTGAGATTTATTTGGATTAATTCCTGATTTTGACCCTCTGGCCTGTTCGTGTATTCTGAGTTTTACTCCTGCATATCGGATTCATCACTAAACATAGCAAGGCAAGTGTTCCCTTGACAAATGCCCACAAAACTCCCCTGGAACGCCAATATATATTTGCTATTTATGCGATCAGCATTGTTAATAAAGAACAAACAAAAACACTTAATATTAAATCTATAGAAGCTAGGGGGTTGTGGGTATATTGTACAAGTGCATATATATGTATGTATTTACACTGTAAAATACTATATTTTGTATTTAAAGTAATCTCCTTATTTAAATAAACTTTTAATGTGTTTCTTTCTTTAATAGGAAAAAGAACACAATATTAAAGGGACACTGAACCCAAATTTTATCTTTAATGATTCAGATAGAGCATGCAATTTTAAGCAACTTTCTAATTTACTCCTATTATCAATTTTTCTTCATTCTCTTGCTATCTTTATTGTTAAAAGGCATCTAAGCTAAGGAGCCAGCCAATATTTGGTTCAGAAAACCTGGACAACATTTAGCCACCAATCAGCAAGCACAACCAAGGTTGTGAACCAAAAATGGTCCGGCTTCTAAACTTACATTCTTGCTTTTCAAATAAAGATAGCAAGAGAATGAAAAAAAATGATAATAGGAGTAAATTAGAAAGTTGCTTAAAATTGCATGCTGTATCTGAATCATGAAATATAGAATTTGGGTTCAGTGTCCCTTTAATATCATAATACAATTCAGCACCTATCGATCCCAAGAACATAAGAATATTGTATCATATAAATATAAGCAATAAACTGTGTGTTGTATATATATATATATATATATATATATATATATATATATATATATATATATATATATTGGGTATGTTTGTTTAATTAACCTGTTTAATACATTATAATTAATTAACTAACAGAATCATTGCTAAACCACCTGGGACATGAAAGAAAAAAAACTCTCATGGTTCATGTTATTTTAAAAGACTTTTCAATGTACTTCTGTTATCAAGTTTACTTTGTTCTATTGTTATATTTTGTTGAAAAGCATATTTAGGTAGTCTCATGAGCTGCAGTGAACTATTGACTTGTCATTAGCTCAACAGATGTGTTCTGCTAGGTCCCAATGTTGCATTGCTGCTCTGGAACTGACTTTAAAAATGCAAAAGTATAGTATTATGTTAGCAATAGTGCTTGAATAAAATGCTCTAACACATTAGAGCATTTTATTTTTATACTTGTATGTCCTTTAAGTAAAATAAGATGGCAGGGCCTTCTGTCTCTCTCCTAATGCACATGTAAACCAGACTACACATTCATACCACAGCTGTACAGACAGGGTTGTGATTGGCTAGCAAAATTCTTTCTTTCCTGGGGACAAGGAAATCAGTTAAATGAAAAAAGCATGAACAAATATACCAATTTGATAAAACAAAGCTACATTATTCATTAAAAACATATGGGGAGCATAGGGGACTATTAAATATTGCACAAAGTCTTTTTGGGTACAATTTACATGGACAATGGAAAATTGTTTGAAACATCCTCAGGATTCAAAATAAGTAGTGCAGACTTGAAGGCACATGACATACTTCAATGTTTTAATATAAAAAGTTTAGTAGTTAAAAAAAAAAAAATCAACACCCTTACCAGGCTGACAGTATTCTCATGCTATATGTCTGTAGGTATATATGGGCAACATGTTCTAGATGCAAACATTGGTCACTCAAGAGTGCATATGATTGTAATCTGATGGCTGATCAGTGGGTAAGGGCACATATGTTTTGAATATTTAGACCTTAATCACTTACTTATTTTTATTAACTGGTATTCGGTTCATTATAAGAGAATGACAACAACTTTTTTTCTGAAGCTTGTTTATTGCTGAAGAGTGCCAGAATAGGCTCCTATTACATACATACCCCTTACTGTATAATGACTTAAAGGGACATAATACCCACATTTTTTCTTTCATGATTTAGAAAGAGAATGCAATTTTAAACATCTTTCTAATTTACTTCTATTATCTAATTTGTTTTATTCTCTTGATATTCTTTGCTGAAAAGCATATCTAGATATGCTCAGTAGCTGCTGATTGGTTGCTACACATAGAAGCCTCGTGTGATTGGCTCACCATGTACATTGCTTTTTCTTCAACTAAGGATATCTAAAAAATGAAGCAAAATAAATAATAGAAGTAAATTGTAATGTTGTTTAAATTTCTGTTCTCTATCTGAATCATGAAAGAAAGATTTTGGGTTTAGTGGCCCTTTAAGCTTTAAATCTGCCCATATGCTATGCAGGTTATAGAACTGGGTCCCCATTACATATGCAGCGTCGCCCGTAAAAGACGGCGATGTCGGTTTTTGCACGGGTTTGGTATCCTATATACAGCGCCGCATATAAATGCGGCACATATATTTCACCCGTCGCCCGCAATTTTTACTCTCATAGGCTAACATGTGACCGTGTAGCAAATCGGTATCCAATATTCAGTGCAAGGACTTACGTGGAGAAATTGGACAAATCTTACTCCATTTTTACCTCGCAATAAAAGGCAGCCGTAGCAAGCCTTGCGCTGAGTATGGGAGCACCGTAACTCCCGAAAATGCCTGCAAAAATAAACTAACACCTAACCCATGCGCAATGTCTATCTACCTGTCAACCGCAATCCCCCACTGCAATAACTAATAAAGTGTATTAACCCCTATATCCACCATCAAACCCACACCGCAAGTAATAACTAAATTATTAACCCCATAATTCCGCCAACCCCAACATCGCAAACTGCCTATTAAAACTATTGACCCCTAATCCGCCATTAACCCACAACGCAAACTACCTATTAAAACTATTAACCCCTAAACTGCCAAAGTCCACAAACGCAATAAACCTATTAAAGTATTAACCCCTAATCCGCCAAAGCCCACAACGCAATAAACCTATTAAAACTATTAACCCCTAAACCGCCAAAGCCCACAACACGATAAACCTAACCCCTAACCTAACACCCCCTAAATGAACCCAAATTACCTTATTTACAAAATACTAAAGTTACTATTAAATTAAAAAAACCTAACACTACTTTAAAAATTCAAATAAATTAAGTATAAATTAAAGGGACAGTCTAATCAAAATTCTGGAGTAGACTGTCCCTTTAAGCTACAATCACAGAAAATAAAAAAATCTAAGATTACATAAAATAAAAAAGAAAATCAGCTCTTTTACAACAAAATACACAACCCCCCCCAATAGTAAACCCCCAACCAAACCCCTCAAAATAAAATAACCTAACACTAAAAACCCTAAACTACCCATTGCCCTGAAAAGGGCATTTGTTGGGCATTGCCCTTAAAAAGTGCATTTAGCTCTTTTACTGCCCACCCTATCTAAATAAAATAAAAAACCCCAAAAAACCCTTAAAATCCTAAATCTAAGCCCCAGGTTGCTACTCACCGTTCCTGAAGTCCGGCGGAGGAGGTCCTGTTCCAGGCGGTGAAGTCTTCTTTCAAGCGGCAACCTCTTCTTTCTTCTTCCTGGAACATCCTTCATGGAGTGGAGCTGAAGACTGAAGACCGCAGAGCTGAAGACTGGCGACCCTGGAACTGAAGACCGGTGACCCTGGAACTGAAGACCGGCGACCGCGGAGCCATGGAGCGTGGAGAATCCTCTTCGTACGATCTTCGCCACACACTGGATAGCGAATTCAAGGGACGCGATTAAAAATGGCGTCCCTTGAATTCCTATTGGCTGATTTGATTCTTCAAATTCAAATCAGCCAATAGAATTTCAGTAGCTCTCATCCTATTGGCTAATTTGAACAGCCAATAGGATTTGAGTAGCTTTCATCCTATTGGCTGATTTGAATTAAGAATTCTTTTTTTATTTTATGTAATTGTAGCGTAAAGGGACAGTCTACTCCAGAATTTTTATTAGACTGTCCCTTTAATTTATACTTAGTTTATTTGTGTTTTTAAAATAGTGTTAGTTTTTTTTAAATTTAATATTAACTTTAGTATTTTGTAAATAAGGTAATTTGGGTTGATTAAGGGGGTGTTAGGTTGGGGGGGGTTAGGTTATAGGTCTTTCCTATTCTCATTTAATTCATTTATCTCCAGAAGCCAAGGTAGAACTCTCTTGGTGGCTTTCTCACATAGAAGCGTGGAACGGGAGAGCCATTTTCGGGAAAGCTCCGGATTTAATTATAGAATCCGACGCCAGTCGCTCGGGCTGGGGAGCTCGTTGTGGTCCTTCAATCACGGGCGGAAAATGGTCTTCAGAAGAAAAACGTTTTCATATCAATTGCTTAGAACTTTTGGCAGGCTCTTTTGCAGTCAAAAGTTTTGTCAAAAGTTCTTTTCCTGTGTCCATTTTACTCAGAATGGACAATATTTCTGCTGTACGTTACCTGAATCGTCTCGGTGGTACAAAATCGAGAGATTTATCGATTATTACGAAAGATTTCATTCATCTTTGCTTGGACAGAAATATTTCTGTCAAAGCGGAATACATTCCAGGTTTAACCAATGTGGCGGCAGATTGGGGCTCTCGGTATCTGACAGATTCCAGCGATTGGAAACTTCATCATCAGGTGTTTCAATCGCTTCAGTCTCTCAGAGGTCCCTTTTCGATAGACTGAATTTTCAGATTCATCCTTATTTCAGCTGGCGTCCGGATCCAGATGCTCTAGCGATAGATGCATTCCTTCACCCGTGGCCTCGTCACTCAGCTTACGCGTTTCCTCCATTCTCCATGATTCAGAGAACAATTTCGGTAGTCCGACGGGATCTTCTTTCAATTCTCCTGATCACTCCCCTGTGGCCATCTCAACCTTGGTACCCATCTCTTCTAGAATTATCTGTCAACCATCCAGTTCTTCTTCCGATTTTTCCTCTTCTATTGTCAGATCCAGAAGGTCTTCCTCACGACCTTATTCTTCAAGGATCTCTTCGTCTCATAGCCTGGTCAATTTCGGGCATCCATCATCTCTCCAGGGCTTATCACAACAAGCTAAAGATCTCCTCCAAGATTCTTTGGCCCCCGGGACCAAAAAATGTTATTTTTCCGCATGGACCAGATGGTCTGGCTGGTGCTTGGAGAGAGGTTTGGATCCCCTTTCAGTCGATGTAACTTTCATTATTAATTTCCTTACATCACTTTTTGAATCAGGTTTAGCTTATAGAACCATTAATGTTTCTAGATCTGCTATTTCAGCCAAACATTCTTTTATTAATAATTTTCCTGCAGGTCAACACCCTTTAATTTGTAAATTAATGAAAGCTATAAAACTTAAAAGACCTCCTGCTCCTAAATATTCTTCCTTTTGGGATGTAGATCTTATTTTTTCTCTTTTTAAATCTTGGCCTTCTAACGAATCTTTATCTCTTAAACAACTTTCTACAAAACTCGCTACTCTTTTATGTTTAATTTCCTTTCGTAGGGTTTCGGATGTTAGAGCTTTAGATTTTAATTCTAAACGTTTCTCTCCTGAAGGTGTTACTTTCTTTATTTCTAAAAGAACTAAATCTTTTTCAACTTCTATTTTTTATCCTTACTTACCTAATGAACCTTTTCTCTGTGTGGTTTTGTGTTTGAAAGAGTATGAACGTAGAACTTCTGTTTTTCGTACTTCCTCTTCTAATCAACTTTTGTTATCTTTTGTTCCTCCTCATTTACCTGTTTCTTCTATCTCTATTGCCAGGTGGGTTAAATGGGTTATGAGTGAAGCAGGTATTGATTTATCTTTTTCCGCTCACTCTGTTAGAGGATCAGCCGCTTCTAAAGCATTTTTGAAAGCTGCTACCCTTCAACAAATTTTGGATGCAGCTGACTGGTCTTCAGATTCTGTTTTTAAACAATTTTATTTTAAACCCATTGAACATGCCTCGCTACATTTATTTTGTTAGTTGCTTTAAACTAGCAAAATATGAGTCTCTGGTCTTGTAATAAAATTCGGATTATCCTAAGTTATGAAGGTATAATCTAGATTTTATTAAAGACACAGAGACGAGTATTTTCCCACCTCTCCTTCTTTCGTTATTTCCCTCCCTTTTTTATATGTATTAATATTTAATTATTTTTTATTATATATTTGTTTTAGTTACCAATCCATAAACAGGATACCATCTTGGACGGATTTATTCCCTCTCATTTATCTGATTGGTCATCTCATCTATCAAGTTCACCTCTTCATTTACAAAACTCAAGTTGGTGGTGTTCTTCTTCCCGTCGTTGGAAATCTTCCTTTTGGATGGTCAACATCTCCTGGATGATTTTCTTCAGTCTCCTTTGTTTCCTGTTTGGTTAGTGTTTTTTGATTATCATGGACTGGTTCCTTCCTTCATCTGATTTCAAGAAAGAGGAGTTGGTATTTGATATTGGACAGTTTATTGGTTATATGTTTGAGCTGATTGGTCATTTTGTCTTTGTTTAACCAGTTCTCTTATGTTATTGGTCACTGGTCTGTATACTGTTTTTACTGTCTTTTTTTCAAATGTTGACAGTTTTTGTTATTTATTTCTATATGCTTTTAAATACTGCCCTTTAAGTAGTAAAGGAAAGAAAGCAAAATACTCGTCTCTGTGTCTTTAATAAAATCTAGATTATACCTTCATAACTTAGGATAATCCGAATTTTTGCACATGCTCAGTAGGAGTTGGTGACTCAAAAAGTGTAAACATAAAAAGACTGTGCACATTTTGTTTAAAATTGCATGCTCTATCTGAAACAGGAAAGTTTAATTTTGACTTGAGTGTCCCTTTAATCCTGGAAATAGACCTCAGGGGAAAAAGGTAAATAGACAATAGTGAAGTCCGTTTTAACCAACAAATGGCTAGATTACGAGTTGTGCGTTAGGGTTAAAAAGCAGCGTTAAGAGGTCCTAACGCTGCTTTTTAACGCCCGCTGGTATTACGAGTCTTGCAGGTACAGGTGTACCGCTCACTTTTTTGGTCAGACTCGAAAATACCGCAAACCCACTTACGTCAATTGCGTATCCTATATTTTCTATGGGACTTGCATAACGCCGGTATTACAAGTCTAACCAAAAGTGAGTGGTACAGCCTCTCCTGCCAAGACTGATACCGCATTTAAAAGTCAGTAGTTAAGAGTTTTATGGGCTAACGCCGTAGCATAAAACTCTTAGCTAAAGTGCTAAAAAGTACACTAACACCCATAAACTACCTATTAACCCCTAAACTGAGCCTCCCCCCCCACATCGCAAACACTAAATAAAAATGTTTAACCCCTAATCTGTCGAACCGGACATCGCCGCCACTATAAAAAAATATATTAACCTCTAAACCGCCGCCCTCCAGCATCGCAAACACTAGTTTAATTTTATTAACCCCTAATCTGCTGCCCCTAACATCGCCGACACCTACCTACATTTATTAACCCCTAATCTGCCGTCCCCAACGTCGCCGCAACTATATTAAAGTTATTAACCCCTAAATCTAAGTCTAACCCTAACCCCCCTAACTTAAATATAATTTAAATAAATCTAAATAAAATTACTACAATTAACTAAATTATTCATATTTAAAACTAAATACCTATAAAATAAACCCTAAGATGGCTACAATATAACTAATAGTTACATTGTAGCTAGCTTAGGGTTTATTTTTATTTTACAGGCAACTTTGTATTTATTTTAACTAGTTACAATAGTTATTAAATAGTTATTAACTATTTAACTACCTAGTTAAAATAAAGCCACATTTACCTGTAAAATAAATCCTAACCTAAGTTACAATTACACCTAACACTACACTATAATTAACTTAATTACCTAAATTAACTACAATTAAATACAATTTAAAAAAATTATCTAAAGTACGGGGAAAAAAAACATTAAAATTACAGAAAATAATAAAATAATTACAAGTTTTTAAACTAATTATACCTAATCCCCCTAATAAAATAAAAAGCCCCCCAAAATAATAAAAAGCCTTACCCTATACTAAATTACAAATAGCCCTTAAAAGGGCCTTTTGCGGGGCATTGCCCCAAAGTAATCAACTCTTTTACCTGTAAAAGAAAGTACAATACCCCCCAACATTAAAACCCACCACCCACACACCCAACCCCACTCTAAAACCCACCCAATACCCCCTTAATAAAACCTAACACTAACCCCTTGAAGATCACCCTACCTTGAGAAGTCTTCACCCAGCTGGGCCGAAGTCATCAACGAAGCCGGGCGAAGTGGTCCTCCAGACGGGCAGAAGTCTTCATCGAAGCCGGCCAGAAGAGGTCCTCCAGACGGCAGAAGTCTTCATCCAGGTAGCATCTTCTATCTTCATCCATCCGGTGCGGAGCGGCTCCATCTTCAAGACATCCGACACGGAGCATCCTCTTCAAACAAAGTCCAACTGAAGAATGAAGGTTCCTTTAAATGACGTCATCCAAGATGGCATCCCTTAAATTCCAATTGGCTGATAGAATTCAGCCAATCGGAATTAAGGTAGAAAAAATCCTCCAATCAGCCAATAGAATGTGAGCTCAAACCTATTGGCTGATTGGATCAGCCAATATGATTGAACTTCAATCCTATTGGCCGATTGCATCAGCCAATAGGATTTTTCCTACCTTAATTCCGATTGGCTGATAGAATTCTATCAGCCAATCGGAATTCAAGGGACGCCATCTTGGATGACGTCATTTAAAGGAACCTTCATTCTTCAGTTGGACTTCGTTTGAAGAGGATTAGTTATATTGTAGCTATCTTAGGGTTTATTTTATAGGTAAGTATTTAGTTTTAAATAGGAATAATGTAGTTAATGATAGTAATTTTATTTAGATTTCTTTAAATTATATTTAAGTTAGGGGGGTGTAAGGGTTAGACTTAGGTTTAGGGGTTAATAACTTTAATATAGTGGTGACGACGTTGGGGCGGCAGATTAGGGGTTAATAAATATAATGTAGGTGTCGGCGATGTTTGGAGCGGCAAATTAGGGGTTCATAAGTATAATGTAGGTGGTGACGGTGTCTGGAGCGGCAGATTAGGGGTTAATATTATAATGTAGGTTGCGGCGATGTCGGGGGCATCAGATTAGGGGTTAATAAGTGTAAGATTAGGGGTGTTTAGGCTCGGGGTTCATGTTAGGGTGTTAGGTGTAGACATAAAAGGTATTTCCCCATAGGAATCAATGGGGCTGCGTTAGGAGCTTTACGCTGGTGTTAGGTTTTTTTTCAGCCGGCTCTCCCCCATTGATTTCTATGGTGAAATCGTGCATGAGCACGTTTTGCCAGCTTACCGCTACCGTAAGCAGCGCTAGTATTGAGGTGAGATGTGGAGCTAAATTTTGCTCTCCGCTCACTTTTCTGCAGCTAACGTCGGGTTTCTAAAAACCCATAATACCAGTGTTGTCTGTAGGTGAGCGGTGAGGGAGAAACTGCTCGTTAGCACCGCACAGCATTACCGACAAAACTCGTAATCTAGGTGAAATGTTTTTATGAGTGGTCAGGTACTTACACACTTTTGAGCTATAACTCAGCTGTTAGTAGTTAGGCAGGTAGGTATCATGTCCCTCTGCACTCCTTCTTGGTGTATGTCTTACAATTATGCATTGAAATAACACAGAAAACAAACAGTAGCGAAGGCGGGTTTTTTTAAAGAGAAATATAGTCTAATTGACTGGTACTCATACAGCAATGAGCTATAACTTAGCTTTATGGGGTCGATTTATCAAAGTCTTCGCAGGCCTTTCAACCCACAATGGCTGCAGGTTCTCACAAAAGAACCTGCACGCTGTATTTCACAAGCAGCTATCATAAGACCGCTGCTTCATTAATCTTTCAACACCTCTAAAGTGGCGAAATTCAATCACCGTGGTCTAGTCCGACCAGGGAGATTGACAGCTCCTTCCCGCGCATGATTGGCTGTGCGCGGGATTGCACGCAAGCGTAAAATTTAGCACTCGTGTGCAATGGTGAATCCCGCCAGGGGAATGCAGCCTGTGAGAGGCAAGCTGCGGCGGACAGGAGCGCATATGTGCGCCCCTGTCCACCTCATCTTGATAAATCGCCCCCTAAGTATTTAAGCAGGTAGGTATTTAGGTCCTCAGCTTCCTCCAGTTAAAACAGGAACAGTAGCTCATCAGAATAAAATGTTTATTAAAAATACATAAAATTTACAGGACAAAAGGACAATACTGTGTACTGGTATTACAGCTAATATCTTCATGAACATACCACATGCACAATGAACTGAAAAGAGAATAGCCAAGAACTCATCAGTAAAACAGTCCTTACAATGTCCATAAAAACAGCCAACTCCAAACTCTTTAACTCTCAAAGTCTAACCTGATGTAACATGTACTGTACACAGGACTGCTTCTAATTACCTAACTGGTGTTAGATTTATTTCATTAATTAAAACACATATAAGAGGTAAGTTTGGAAATGGATTGTGTCACCATATTATAACAGTTAGTTATTAAGTGCTTCCAACACAAAGCACGTGTTTTATTGTGCTCTGGGGAATACTTTTTAATTGCCTAATATGTTTTTATTGGAATAATGAATAAGCATTTGGTATTTGTTGTATAAATAAAGCCCTTATATTTTATTCTGTACTGTTGTTAGATCGCATTTAATTATTTAATAGGGTGGCAAACAGTGAGGAGGGTTTGCTAGCTGTTGCTGAAGTGATTCAGATATAGATATCCGTTGAAGCAGAGACTGGCACCACTTTGACCTGGAAGCATAATATAATGTGAGGAGCTTCATGCAGAGGTCCATCACTGTAGTGCAGATAGGATAATGTGTATTCCTCACTAGTTATGGACCAACATATACTGTACATGTAATATTCAAACAGGAGAAAATCATGCCCCACCAGGCTTATTATACTCACTGTAAATCCATGGCAAAATTCACTAACCAGAGAATGTTTAGCACAGCCAAGATCCCTTTAGCGCACCCTATACTCAATGGCTATAGTGTCCGTGCTAAACCACTCATATTATGCTCGAGCGCAACACATAGCAGCACAAAAAAAACAATTTAGCGTGACTTGAGACCTAAAGTAAAGTGTTAGAGCTAAAAAAAAAAAAGTTTAACAAAAACACATGGAAGACATATTAAAATAAAATATTACACTCATATTTATACCTATTTAATATTAAATATAAGTTTATTATTAAAATAAATGCGTACAAAGGGTTTAGAATAGATATAATATATGTAAAGGTGTGTGTATATATATATATATATATATATATATATATATATACACACACACACACACACGTGTATACATTATGTCCTAGTTGAACAAGGCCCATGCCTAGGGCGGCAGATTTTTGGAAGATATGGGGCTGCAAGCCACCCATGGCTGTTCCCCAATTACCCCCATTGGCTGCTGGTTGCCATTGCAAATTCGCTTGCTGCAAAGTAAGATGGCGGATACTGTAGAGTGGTACTGTTTGGGTAGTAGCCACAGCTACACTTCCCCGTCATTCAGTCAGACCCCAAACATTTGCCGCTTGGCAAAGAAAAGGAACAAGCAACTTTGGTTTAAATTATAGGTGTGGCTGGATCCTTTTTAAGCCAAGCGGCTGTCTATTCAGAACCAAGCGCAGCTTCTACAACCTGAAAAAAGTTAATTTTCTAAACTCACAGAAGAGGGAGAAGAGGGAAAGAGCAGATGTGTACAACCTCTACTCTTTTGCTGCCCAGAAAACAGATGAGTTTATTTGGGCATCTGGGACCCTGCTTGGCAGCCGTCTCACTCTCTCATCAGCACAGAGAGCCTGTAGGGCTTGGTGTGATCACTGCACACAACTCAGGCAGGTATGACAGGCAGAAGTCAGAGGTGTGAGGCTGATATGTGCCTGAGATGGAGGGAGTGGGAGAGGTTGCAGCACAAAGAAAGCAAGACAGGGGTCAAGAGAGAAACAAGGAGAGAAAGTTTGTGTTTATTTGTGTGCGGATGTCTGTGTGTCTGTATTTATGCATGTGTGTGTGTCTAGATGTGTGTGCATGTGTCTGTATATTTGTGCGTCTATATGTATGCGTGTGGCTGTCTGTGTGTCTAAATGTGTGTGAGCATATCTGTATGTGTGTGTGTGATTGAGTATATGTTTGTATGTATATTTGTACATGTCTGTATATTTGTGTGCGTATCTGCGTGTGTGTGTGCGCGTGCGTATCTGCAGAAAAATAAGTGTGAATCGTTGAGGGAGGGAATGGACACTACACAACAGAAAATCAGAGTGGGGGAACCCTAAATTAGCGGGTTGGGGGATGGGGTTGGACTGCTACACTATAGAAAAAATTATAACATTATAAATAATAAATTCTAAAAAAAAAAAAAAAAATCTATAAACTGGGTACTGGCAGATAGCTGCCAGTACCTAAGATGGCAGACACCATTGGGAGGGGGGAATCCTACACTGCAGAAAATAAATAAATACATATAATTTATTAAAAAAAAACAACAACTTAATACTGGCAGACTGTCTGCCAGTACCTAAGATGGTAGTCAGAAGTTAAGGAGAGAGAGCGGTTTAGGAGGGATCAGGGAGGTGGGCAGTGTCAGGTGGGAGGGTAATCCCTGCATTAAAATAATATTCCCCTTCCAGCTAACTAATTAACACCTTCATTGCCTGGAATTTCAGAAGTGTGGTGCGTAGTTGCAATGAGTGGCTTTCTAATTACTAAAAACTTTTTGTAAAGCCATGCATGTCTGCCATTTCTGAACAAAAGGGACCCCAGAGAACCTTTTACAACTGCAACCTTTTACAACTTATGACTTCAGTAGTTGTGTGTAAACAATTTTAGGGTGAGTTTACATATACGCGCGCAGGCTTCATCGTAACTGAAAGCCGTCAGTTCATAAATTGCCGTAAATCGGATAAACTACCGATGTCCAGAAATGTGCATAAATACAAATTTCTGGAGTCGCCATTGACTTACGGCTTGTTAGAAACTGCTGGCGTCTAAGAAAAAAAAAAAAAAAGTAAAATCTCCCATAAAAGTCTAACACACCTCCCAAAAATAAACCTGACACGTAAAACCCTTATATCCGCCATAAAACCCACATCGGAACTAATAATAATAATAAAAGTATTAACTCCTAAACCAACAACCCCCTGCAACGCAATATGCCTAATTAAACTATTATCCCCTAATCCGCCATTCACCCACATCGCAATTTACCTAATAAAAGTATTAACCCCTAAACCGCCAACATCGCACACTACCAAATAAATGTATTAACCCCTAACCCACCATTCACCCTCATTGCAAAGTCCCTATTAAAACTATTAACCCCTAATCCACCATTAACCCACATCGCAACAAACCTTATAAATCTATTAACCCCTAATCCACCAAACCCACACAACGCAATAATCCTAATAAAACTATTAACCTCTAAACCGCCAAACCCACACAACGCAATAATCCTAATAAAACTATTAACCCCTAAACCCGCAAACCCCCACAAAGCAAATAACTAACTAGCTAACCTAACACCCCCTAAATTTACCCCAATTACCTAAATTAAAAAATACTAAATTACAAACAATTAAAATAAAAAAGCTAACATTACTTAAAAATAAAAAAACTAAGTATAAATTAATCTAAGATTACAAAAAATAAAATTTTCTAACATTACATAAAATTTTAAACCAAATTATCAAAAATAAAAAAATTGAACCTAATCACTATAAAAATAAAAGAGCCCTCCCAAAATAAAAGCACCCCCTAAGCTAATGCTAAACTACCAATAACCCTTAAAAGGGCCTTTTGTAGGGCATTGCCCTAAGTTAAACAGTTTTTTTACCTTAAAAAAATACAAAGTCCCCCCTCTAACAGTAAAAACCCCCACCCACCAAAAACCCAAAATAAAAAAACCTGACACTAAAAAATTCTAAACTACCCATTGCCCCTAAAGGAGCATGTGTATGGGCATTGCCCTTAAAAGGGCATTCAGCTCTTTTTCAAAGGCTCAATAAATTCCTAATCTAAAAAAAAAACAAATCCACAAAAATTTGAAAAAAAGCCTAAATCTAACCCCCAGATAGGTACTCACGGTTCCCGAAGTCTTCTTCTAAGCGGCAATATCTTCTATCTTCTTCCAGGAAGAAGCCGGTGCAGAGCGGAGTGCAGAACTGAAGACCAGCGACAGCAGAACTTAGGGCAATGCCCTACAAAAGGCCCTTTGAAGGGCTATTGGTATTTTAGCATTAGATTAGGGGTGTTTTTATTTTGGGGGCTTTTTTATTTTCATAGGGATTAGGTTTCATTTTTTTATTTTTGATCATTTGGTTTATTATTTTATGTAATGTTAGAATTTTTTTTTTTTTTTTTTAATCTTAGATTAATTTAATTTTAGTTTGTTTTTTTTTTGTAAGTAATGTTAGCTTTTTTATTTTAATTGTTTGTAACTTAGTATTTTTTAATTTAGGTAATTGGGGTTAATTTAGGGGGTGTTAGGTTAGGGGGCTTAGTAATTTAATTAGTTATTTTCGTTGTGGGGGTTTGGCGAATTAGGGGTTAATAGACTTATTAGGTTTGTTGCGATGTGGGTTAATGGCAAATTAGGGGTTAATAGTAGGGTTGCACCGCTACCATTTTTTTATGACCGAGTACAAGTACCGATACTTGTTTTCAAATACTCGCCGATACCAATTACCGATACTTTTTTTTTGTCATGTGACAGTTTACCAAGCACAATACAGACTAATTATTTAAGATTCCTTCTTTATAATTATAAAGGACTGTAATTCAAAAGACATTATGAAATAATAAAAAAGTTCACTGAACATGTTTATAAATAAAAATTATTACAATAAAATATTACATTTAAAGGGGTGATGCAATTGGGTTGTAGGGCTGTTATATAACATCAATCTGACATTTGTATGGAGGTTCGACTCTAATTTGAACAGTCTTTCACTTTCCACACTACTGCATGGGGCAGAAAGATATTTTTGGTCCATTTTAGCCAGAGCTGGAAATCAGTTTATTAACTGCCCAGTACTGCCCAGGGTTTGTCTGAACGAGGTACAGTGATCTCTCCTACAATAATACAAATAATGAATGGGTGAATAAAAAAACCAAAAAAAAAACCACAAGGCACTATTTCTGTTTAAATGAAGTGATAGCAAAAATGCTAAAAATAAGTTGGTATTTTGAGCAAGTTTTTCCTCTGAAATTACCAGTAGTGAAGGGGTTAATCAAATAATGTAACCTTAAATCGACAAAATACCAATATGCTAACATCTTTATGTAAAAGGGAAGATATTTACCTAAAATTGTAGTCAGCTTGCCAAAGTGTTCTGTGATCAGTTATTATTCAGCTACTGTCCATCTGCAAATTGGAAAAAAAAAATAGCCAATCAGTGCTGAAGTCATGCTTTGCTTTACTGTGATCTCATGAGATTTCCCTTAAATCTTGTGAGATTTCATAGCAAACTTCCATAAACTGAGAAGGGAAACAACATGACTGTGCCTGCACAAGTCAGGTGCACAATCCCTTGCAAGTCATGGGACTAGCGTCCCGATTGGCTGCTTAAAGTCCCTTTACAATTGGCTATGGCTACTGAGGAAATTTTTAAAGTAAAATATCTTCCTCTTTAACATAGACATGTTCTGGTGATATTTTCTTGTAAGCTTTTTACAACTATGTTGCATCATGTTTATGTTTATCCTGGTTCTACCAGTCGTGTTTCCTTCATCTAAATCACATTGTTATAATGTATTGTACTAAAGATGTCTGGCACCTATTGTCTTTACAGTAATGCTAGACATAACTGGAACTACATATATAAACAACCAAAACACAAGACCAAAACGGCACAAATAAATAAATAAATTAACCATATGGGAATGGTGTTATAATGGGTGCCCACATGAGTGGTCAAAATCAGGAAGATACATATTTCTGGAGCCTGATTAGGTCAATAATGGAACCTGTAATTTGTCCCCTTTAAACCTAGAGGAACATAATGCCACTTATTGTAAAGAGGAAAATATACTCTTTCAAATAAGTGGTCAGGATTATCTGATCCATTGGCCAGTGTGGAAATTTAAAATATTTAACCACTTAAACACAAATTTAGAGTAAAAAAATGTGTAAAACAAACAACAATATAACTTGGTTATATATTTTACCCTCTTTTCCTGTAATTTAACTCTAAAAATTGCAAATGCACACTTCACAATACTAGACTTAAAGGGACATAAACCCCAAAGATTTTCTTTCATGATTCAGATAGATCATATACAAAACAACAAAAAGTACCGGTGCATATCCAACTACTTAAGTCCACTCTTTCATGGCATATTTGTATATGCTTCTGTCTGTCAAATATACTTACATAGCTTCTAATAGATTGGGATCAACATCTCGCAATAATATTGGCTTATATTTGAGCTGCAAAAACAAATATACTTCTATCTGCTAAATATACTTACATTGTTGAAATAAAATTGGGATTAACATCCCAATTTTATTTAGCAGATAGTTTTTATTTAAATTTGAAAGCATATTTAACAGGCAATTTTTTGCAGCATAAATATAAGCCAATATTATTGCGAGATGTTGATCCCAATCTATTAGAAGCTATGTAAGTAGATTTGACAGACAGAAGCATATACAAATATGTCATGAAAGAGTGGACTTAAGTAGTTGGATGTGCACCGATACTTTTTGTTGTTTTGTAATTGTTTTGGTCACTTCGGTAGCACTCCCACAATATGTGTGCTAAGATCAAACAGTCCTTTTGTGGTGTGCGTAACCAAAAAAAACCTTTGTTGTATCAGATAGATCATACCATTTTAAAAAAACTTTCCAATTTACTTCTATTATCTAATTTGCTTCAGTCTCTTGTTATTCGTTGATGAAGGAGCAGCAAAGCACTATTGGGAGTTATCTGAAAGCCAATGAAAAGATGCATAGATGTGCAAACGCCACTCAGCAGTGTCTGAGCCTACCTAGGTTTTACTTTTCAGCAAAGGATACAAGGAGAATTAAACCAATTATATAATAGAAATACATTGGAAAGTTATTTAGAATGGCATGCTCTATCTGAATCATGAAAGAAAAAAAAAATGGGTTTCATATCCATTTAAAGGGACAGTCAAGTCCAAAAAAAAAACTTTCATGATTTAAATAGGGCATGTAATTTTAAACAACTTCCCAATTTACTTTTAAAACCAATTTTGCTTTGTTCTCTTGGTATTCTTAGTTGAAAGCTAAAACTAGGAGATTCATATGCTAATTTCTTAGATATTGAAGACTGCCTCTAATCTGAATGCATTTTCACCACTAGAGGGCATAAGTTCATGTGTTTCATACAGATAAAATTGAGCTCATGGACATGAAGTGACCTAGGAGTGAGCACTGATTGGCTAAAATGCAAATCTGTCAAAAGAACTGAAGTAAGCGGGTAGTCAGTAGAAGCTTAGATACAAGGTAATTACAGAGGTAAAACGTGTATTATTATAACTGTGTTGGTTATGCAAAACTGGGACATGGGTAATAAAGGGATTATCTTTCTTTTAAAAACAACAAAAATGCTGCTGTTGAATGTATCTTTAATACATATCTGTGCCACTGACCTCAGCAGGGGGAATTAGATATGATACAGCAAAATTATGCAATTTAATAACAAAATGACTGTGGTAAGCCTGGTGTACTCCAGTAACAAGTATGGATGGTCTCCAGGTAAGGCAAATGGTAGGATGCATTTATTTCAAAGAAAGGAGTCTCTTTTTCTAAATTAACCCTCTAGAATTCTTAGACAATGCATTCCTCCCAACATTTCCCAGAGGTGTTCTGGCACAGGTAGAAGGGAATGTGTGTGGCCCACTGGTGTTTGGTAGGCAGGTCACAGCAGGATAGGTGTGCCAGGGTGTGTTTGGTAGGCAGAGCCACAGCAGGACAGGTGTGCCAGGGTGTGTTTGGTAGGCAGAGCAACAGTAGGATATGTGTAGCAGGATGTGTTTGGTAGGCAGAGATACAGCAGGATAGGTGTGCCAGGATGTGTTTGGTAGGCAGAGCCACAGCAGGATATGTGTGCCAGGGTGTGTTTGGTAGGCAGAGCAACAGTGTGGCAGGGTGTGTTTGGTAGGCAGAGCTACAGCAGGATATGTGTGGCATGGTGTGTTTGATAGGCAGTGCCACAGCAGGATAGGTGGGACAGGGTGTGTTTGGTAGGCGGAGTCACAGCAGGATAGGTGGGGCAGGTTGTGTTTGGTAGGCGGAGTCACAGCAGGAAAGGTGGGGCAGGGTGTGTTTGGTAGGTGGAGTCACAGCAGGATAGGTGGGGCAGGGTGTGTTTAGTAAGTGGAGCCACAGCATGGGTTGTCAGGGTGTGTTTGGTAGGCGGAGCCACAGCAGCATGGGTGGTCAGGGTGTGTTTGGAAGGTGGGTCAAAGCAGCATTGGTGAGGCATCCCATGACAATCCCACAATATCTGTAAAGGTTGGGTGGTCTGATTACAGTAAAATAATTATTAGACTAACAACAAGCATGTACCCCTCCTCTCTACCAAAAATAGATGGTCTTGCATGATACAATTTTAAAGGGACAACAAGCATGTACCCCTCCTCTCTACCAAAAATAGACGGTCTTGCATGATACAATTTTAAAGGGACAATAAACACATTGTAATTTTGAGATTGTTCTTCAGTCTTGCAAAAAATTTAATTTCTTAAAGAGACAGTAAAGTCAAAATTAAACGTAAATGGATTGGATAGAAGATGCAGTTTTAAACAACTTTACAATTTACTACTATTTTTAATTTCGCTTAGTTTTCATTTTTTATTATTGTATTAATACAAATTACAGAAGGACAAATCACATATTTTAAAATGCAAAGATTGTTAAAAATTACAGTAATCCATATATAAACCATAAAACCTCCATTTAGGGAAAGCCCTTTCAAATGAAATCTATTTTATAATAAGTAATATATTGAATTCATGGTCATCTTCATATTCATTTTCAGATATTTCAACCAATTTTCAAAAATGGTTTAATTCTATTCAATCTGTCAAACATCATATCACATTGTTCTATCATAATTTGCTTTTTTTTTATTTTTGGTATTTTGTTGGAAAGCCAAAGTTTAAAAACTAATTTTCTTGCCAATAATAAAACATTTATTATTAGATTTTTGGAGCTCTTGGCTTAAAATAAATGCTTAGTTTTCTTGATATCCTTTGTTAAAGAGTAAGCCTAGGTGAGCTCAGAAGTGTGCATGTGTCTAGCCATCTGACAGCAGTGTTTTCTTCATATAGCAATGTTTATACATAGTTGCAAACACTGCTGCCATAGGGGCCCATTTATCAAGCTCCATATGGAGCTTGAAGGGCTGCGTTTCTGGCGAGCCTTCAGACTCGCCAGAAACACCAGTTATGAAGCAGCGCTCTAAAGACTGCTGCTCCATAACCTGTCCCCCTGCTCTGAGGAGGCGGACAGAGATTGCGTGAAATCAACCTGATCGAATACGATCGGGTTGATTGACACCCCCTGCTAGCAGCCAATTGGCTGCGAATCTGCAGGGGGCGGCGTTGCACCAGCAGTTCACAAGAGCTGCTGGTGCAATGCTGAATACGGAGAGTGTATTGCTCTCCGCATTCAGCGATGTCTGTTGGACAGACATTTCATAAACAGGCCCCATAGAATGCTATAGACACATGCACACTCTTAAAGTGATGGTAAACTCTCCCCTTTTTAAAATCAGATCTGGAATGTAAGCACTATTTTAGATGGAGTTTAATTCATTAGCTGTAATGAAGATGCAGTATAACATGCTTTTTAATATAGATATGAAATTCAAATACTGCATGCTCCTCCGCCCACTTCAAAAGTAAAATTTTCTGTGAGCTAACAGATTGAATTGTTGTCCAATCAGCGCTCTCCCCATATGGCACTTTTGTTGTAGCTAGAGCATTGATTGGAGAGTAATTCAATAATTTAGCTGACAGGAAAATTGACTTTTGAAGTGGGTGGTGTAACGTGGGGTATTTGAATTTCATATCTATATTAATAACTAAGTTATAGCGCATCTTCATTGCACATGATGAATAAAACCCCATCTAAAATAGCGCTTACATTCCAGATCTGATTTTAAAAAGGGGAGAGTTTACCATCACTTTAAGCTCCTATCAGTATACCTAAGTTTAGTCTTCACCAAAGGATACCAAACGAATAAAGCAAATTTGATAATAGACTTAAATTGGAAAGTTGTTTAAAATTGTATGTTCTATCTGAACCATTAACATTCAATTTTGACTTTACTATTCCTTTAAATTACAGAAAAAGAGGACAAAATAAATACTAAACGTATATTGCAACATTTTTTACTACTCAAAAGGAAACAATTCATATCAATAGTGTTTTAATGTTCTTTTAATATACTACCAGATGAAATCAATTTTGTAGTTGCTCTAAAAGTGCTGGGTAAAAAATATATTTAAAAGTATTTTATTTTAATAAAATCCCAGCAGTGTCCAATCATTGTCATTAAAAAAAATCAAAACACTAATTGTAAAAATTAAACTGGTGATTTAGGAGTAAATTGCAATTGTAGTGTAATTATGGTTAGCATTTTGCTAGCTCCATCTTTGTGAATAATATTGTTTTATTGAACAACCATAATTATGAGCCATGTATTCAGTATGAACATTATGTGATATTTGTATTCTGAGCCTTGCCACAGTGGGTTTCTTTAAATAGAAGCTATACTTTACTCCTAAATTGCTTAAGGCAAAGGAAGCAGAGATGATGTTTAAATGCAAATAATACTAAGAGAGAATACTAGCTAGCTAACATCAAAGCCTCACCAAAGTCTCTGCATTAATGAGGCTCTTTGTTTTCTAGATGAGAGCTTACAACAGGTTTCCAAATCATTGCCAAGACTTTATCTCCATTTGGGAGGGCTGTAATTCTCTGACCATTTTTTTTCACATACAAGAGTATTGGCTTAAAAAAAATAAAAAAAAAATTTAGTAACACAAATGTTGTTTATTTAATCTTTCTCACAGCAGCTAGCGAACATGGCCAAGAGGTATTTTTTTTTTGTTCATTAAAGGGACCTTAAAGTAATATATATGCACCAGAAATTACTCATTGCATTGCAAAAGATCCTCATACAGTATAACTGTTTTAAAAAATGTAAAATCTTTTGTCATTGTGCATCACAAAGGTACAGAAACACACAGACTAAACACAAGCCCCGCCTTGGGGGAGTGGAAACATTTTTAGGTATAATTTTAATAGGAAAAGGGCAAAAAATAATAATATGGAAGTGAACTGATTTTTTTTTCACTATACATAAATATTTTATAAGGAATTAAATATTAATTTCACTTTATTTAATAAAGATAATGCATTAAGCTATGTCAATAAACAAAAACGTTTTAAATGCTTTTTAATAAAAAGCGGTGTTAAAATCTCTGACTGCTTTTTGATAAAAAAAAGTTTCCATAAAATATTAAAAAAAAATATATATATTTTAATACGATTATATTGTACACTACTCATAATTGGATACACTGAGAATTTATAAGTGCTCATTTTGCAGCAAAAGACCTCTACTGAGCATGGGCAATAAAATTACTGAAACTAGTGCATGTATCTCCTAGCAGCCATGTAACAGGGTAAGCTCCTCCTTTGCCTTCCTAAAAACTACCAACCCCTTGTGGGGCTGTGACAATAAGTAATAGACTATGCACAAAGTAATTAAAAAAGGAAACAAACTGTAAACTCCTTTTAAAATAATGAATAATACATTTTGCAATGACCCACTGCTTAGTGCTTTTTTTTTTTTTTTAACTACAACAATGAACAGATTGTTTTATATCCCTTTAAATGCAACATGGATAAAATGGTTTTGCTATGCATCAAGTAATCATCTATTTTTCTTTAGTTACATGCTGATAAAAAAGGTCATTTCTCATGCAAAAATAACTTGCTCCAATTTGGGAGAATTTGTATTTTTGCTTTACTGGCCCTAGACAACTGTATGTTGAGCCACTGCAAATGGGTTAAACACATATGTAAAGCCATACCTGCTTTGGATCAGAAAGCATTGCACCTCCTGAGCAGAACATGGCCTGACTGGCAGTCGTGCAACTGATGTTCCTGATTGGCTCATTAGCTTTGTTTTGCTAAAGAGCTGCAATTCTTGCGTTTAATCCCTTTGCAGGAGTTAACTAGTTATCTAGCAATGTAAAAAAATTGCACAGTCTAACAAATTAGAGAATGTCATTTTTGCAGTAAACTGTCCCTTTAATTACAGAGTTTTTTCTACCATAAAGAAAAAAAAACACAATTTTCCAACAAGTTTAACTGGGGATTCTAGATAATAAACTTTAGGATGCAAAAAAAAAAGCTGTCCAGAAACCTAAATATCAAGGATGGTTAAGTGCTGATGGGGCAAACTTAGGGCAGCAGGCACCTTTGAGGTTTTGAGGGGGCTACAGTAAATAGTTTGGTGCATACCACCCCTTAGAACTAGTGCCAGCTCTACAGGGGTGTTCTGGGGAGCAAAGCCACCCCTGTCTTTTAGGCAGCCCCCCATTGTGCCAAGGAGTAGGGTAAAAACTTAACTGTCAAATGAAAAATCTATTAGCAAAGACATTTTTATTTTGAGAGTCTCAATAAAGTTTTTTTTTTTGTAAAGGCATCTAATCTATGGCCATTTTTTTTAGCTACCTCTAACCAACATCCTCCATCTCTTTAAAAATAGAATTTAATAAATAGAAAGGTATTAAAATAAGTTTTAATTAGACAAAAAATCTGTATATAATAGAACCACTTAAAAAAAACTATTATTGTTAAGTATCTAACACAAATGCAAATAAATATATGGATAGTAAGAATTTTAATTGTCTCTCCGATTACACTTTAATACACAGTTTGGTTTGCTTTTCTATGTGGCTTTACATACTGTGTTAATATAAGAACCAAAATAACTAAAGTATGGATCCAATCTATTAGCAGATCAGCAATGCTATCCCAGGCTAAACACATGGAGAGCATATAAATTTAATTATGTGCAAAACAGTTATGGAACATTATATTCCAACATAAACAGATGTTCCCTAGATAAGTGTTTTTGATTAAAAGTGTAACCATTGTTTTGAGAAATGATTTATAGTTAATGTTTTTTTTCTTTGAATATTCTAGTAACATGGAATAACAATAAAGCAATGTTTACTGTTAAATCTTTATTTGGGATGGAGGCTACCTGATCATATTCTGAATGTTACAGTCTCCAGAACGGTAGTGTAAAAAATGTATGTTTTGACTAGTGAGATGTTAATTTCATGTTTCCTGACCCTGGAGGGAAACAGAAAGCTAATTATTTATTGGAAATGTAATGTTCTGTCAAGTGTTTGTGATCCTGAAATGTACTTGTGCTAAAGAATGGACCAGAGAGAAGCCAACATAAATCATAGGAATATCAAAGTATGGGACAGTTCTTCATCAATTCCTGGTCATTAAAGGGAAATTGCACTTTTTACTTTTGTGCAGAACTATGTTTTCCTGTCAGTCTTGTGGACGCATGTCCTTATACAGCAACAAATATGCAGCCAGTGAAGTTTATTACAGTAGTATCAGCTGGCCGAAACATGGATTTCAAGATCATTTAAATAGATTTTACTCAATCTGTTTTAATGCAAAGCAAAAAATCTTTTGACAAGTTTATGCTGCTGATTTCTGTTATGCATATTTTTTTTTATTACAATGCCCCTTTGATTCTGTGTATTTTTAATACCAGTTACCATCTTGCGTGTTCAATAACTATCAAAATTAAAGGAACATTAGTTTGTGTGTGTATAGTATATACAGAGAGTTAAAGGGATAGAAAGGTCCAAATTGAAATGTGCATGGGAGCATTTCAATTTCAAATAGAAGCATTTTTACAATAAGCTTCCATTAGCAAAATTGCTGCTAGTAAAAGTTATTACTGTTATTCAGCTGCATACGCACATATGCTATGTGGGCCCATGTACTAGTGTTCAAGCTCAGAGAGCTGCTAATGGTGTGTACTGTGCCTGTGTCATACAAGCCACTGCCGACTTTCTGAGTAGGTGTTGTGTTTGAATACTGGTGCCTGCCCCTCACAGCATATGTACGTATGCCACTGAAAAACGGTAATAACTTTTACTAGAAGAATTGCAAAAATGCTTCTATTTAAAATTGAAAATAATTGAGGACATTGGTGAGTGTGCCTATTCTTATCTTTCTTAATGATGGCCAGTTAGAGCCAACTGTAAAGGAGTTTGTTTTGTACCCTGCAGCAAGCAATCACTGTGCAGTATATAGCTGTTTTTTTTCAATAGCCAAATGTAACCCACCATTTGCCTTATTAGAGGAGCAAATCTGGGCTTTAGTCTGCAGACAGTTTTGTAGTTGTTATTTGATTAAGCCTATTAGGGGTAGATATGT